>NC_081561.1:80109904-80300745 GCF_022355385.1 Mustela nigripes | reverse complement strand
TTTTTTTTTTTTTTTTTTTTAAGTGAGCTCCATACCCAATGTGGAGCCCTACATGGGGCTTGAACTCAAGATCCTGAGATCAAGATCTGAACTGAGATCAAGGGTTGGACCCTTAACGGACTGAGCCACCCCCAGGCGCCCCAGAAGGCTGATTTTGTTGTTGTTGTTGTTGGAAACCATAATAGAAATGAATTAGAGAAGTGGTTATTGGTTTGTATCTTGGCTGCAGAAGTATTTGTATAAGAGAATTTGTTGGGTGTTGCTATAGAAACAGTCAAAACTACAGCAGGGAAAGCATGGCAAATAAATCATGGATTTGCTTACCTGAATTATTGTAGGCTCTTCCTAATTGATTTCAAAATGTCCTTGACTTTTTCATTCTTAGCTGTCATAAATATCCATATCATAAGTTCACAAGACATCAGCATTGAGAATACTGTTGCTAATCATCTTAATTTTTTTGGCTACTAACTTCTTAGAGGGTTGGGGGGAAAATCCTGCTAATCCATCCAAATTTCCTGTTTGTGATGGTGAAGGACTGTAATTAAAAAAATATGTATCTCCATGTATTCTTAGGATAGTTTCGGTTCACTTGGGGATTTTTCTTAATGAAAACCAGAGAGTAGTTACTATTTTCAAGTTTTATTTATATTTTCTTTCACAAATCTATTGTGAAGTTATACTGTCTGTGCTGTCCATTTTAGGTTTTTAATAAAGCTATGGTTTGGATCAGGAGAAAGTAGTTCCACGAAGCAGTTGGTAAGGGAAAATAGCTCTGCGTTGGGCTTTTATAGACTCTCTTGCCTAAAGGAAGGGCTGCTATTGAGTCCGTTACTACTTCAGTGGAAGATGTCTTGCAGCTGTGCCTTTTTGGTTTTGTTCCAGAGATAGTATTTGTGTGCACTGTCAGAATGTCTTAAAGGCCCACCCTGGAAAGGATTCAACTCTATAAAAGGAGTTTTGTTTTATAACCTTTCACATATTCTTACAGGGTTCTGGTGGTGACGGTGGTCTTTATTGTCTTGTCTTTTAAACTGGCATTTTATTGAGACACAGGCTTCACAGTGTGAGAATAGGAATTACAGTTATAGTTTTTGTGTCTTATAAGATACATTTAGCCAAATCCTTGGCACACGCTCCAATTAAAACAGCCCTCTCCAAACCTTGTGATTTCAGTGAGCTATTTAACTTCTTTTCTGCAGCTAAACTGAGAAGAAGATGGCACTTGTTTGATTATGTTTCCTTTGGGTACTTTACTGGATTTTGATTTACAAATCAAGTTAATATATTAGAGGATTATTCAGGGAATCCCGAAGTTTTTAAAACACCAATAACTTCATATTGAAAATAGTTCAGTTTAACCAGTTTCAAATCCTGTGTTGATGTGACTGCTAAGAGAGCTCTCAATGAGTGTATTGTAGGGGATTGACCATATTTTCTCCATGATTTTCCCTTCTCAGTTTTTCCTTTCTTCCTTTAAATTCTCCAAAGGTATTTGGGCGCCTGGAAATGGTTCAGATGGTTAAGCATCTGACTCTTGATCTCAGCTCCAGTCTTGATCACAGGGTTGTGAGTTTCAAGCCCCACATAAGGCTCCACATTGGACATGGAGCCCACTTTAAAAATAAACAAATAAACAAAAATAACGAAAATAAAACCTCCAAAGAAGGTATCAAAGCTATCTGGGATGGAGAACAGGGCTTTATTTTTTAATTTTTTTTATTTTTGGTGCAAAATAGTGGTTTATTAAAGCACGGTGACAGAACCCATGGGCAGAAAGAGCTGCTCGAGAATAGGACTTTAGATGTATCCCCATCTCTCTAACTTCCTCAGGCCACTTCCTCTCTTGGCCCATATGTATTTCCAGTTACCTTCCCTGTGGTTTCTGGAGTGGGGGTGTCCCTCCTGCTGTCCAAGATGAATCTCTTCTGTTGGGGGGAGGTGTGCCGGCCCATATGCACTTTTCTTTTCTTCTTCTTTTTTTTTTTTTTTTAAGATTTTATTTCTTTATTTGACAAAGAGAGAGAGAGAGAGAGAGAGCGAGCGAGCATAAATAGGCAGAGCTGTAGGCAGAGGAGAGGGAGAAGCAGGCTTCCTGCCAAGCAGGAAGCCCTGTGTGGGGCTCCATCCCAGGACTCTGGGATCATGACCTGAGCCAAAGGCAGATGCTTAACTGACTGAGCCACCCTGGCGTCCTGTTGTGTGTACTTTTTAAAGTAACCTCTCCCCCTAGCCTGGGGCTCCCAACTCCTGACCCAGAGTTGAGAGTCACGGGCTATGCCTGAGCCTGCCCGGCACCGCTTCTTTCGTGGTTTTGATCCTTTTTCTTCTGCCTTCTGAGCTACCTGCCGTCCATTTTCCTCTTTTCTCCTTCCTGTCTCGAACCTTTCCCTACGTGGTCTCTCCCACCGAAAGCCTGCAGCGAACAGAGCCCCTAGAATGTCTCCTGTGCATTAACATCTTCCCACAGCCTTGTACATCCCGTAGCTCTTCCTTCCCTATCCTCTGGCCTTCTCTCCACTGCTAAGCTGGGGGGGACTCGACACTTGGCTCTTACTTACCCTTCCCTGTCCAGTATTCCTTGGCCAGTTGGCTGTTTCTCCTCCTGTCCACTGAACTCACTCTTCGAGGTTACCAGCCATCTTTTCACAACGGTTTAAAAACCTTCTTGGTGCCTGAAGCAATGAGCCCTTGGCCCCCTTGTCCACTCCTCCCAGCCTGACTCTTCCCTCCTGGCAGTATGTTCATGGTTTGCTGTCTTTCTCTTAGGCTATCCTTCTGGACCCCTCTTACAGCTTCCTTTCTGTCTGCCTGGGGCTTCATCCTGAGCGTTTCTCTTCTGTTTTGCCTGGGGTTTCATCTACTTCTGTGGCTTCAGATAACACTGATGGACCAACTAGTTCCACATCTGAGCATGGAAACCAGACTGTGTGGTTCAGACACACATCTCCAGCCCTCACCTAGCTGTACACTGTCCCTTCAGTCCAAATGCAGCTTGGGCTTTCTGTCATCCCTGTTTCCTGCATGTTCTGGAAATCCCAGTCTAGGTTAGTGGCACCACACTGTCTGACCTTGACTGCCAGGAACCTGGGAAGTTTGTTCTGTGTTACTCCCACAGTGTGATTCATTATCAGCTCCTGTCCATTTTACCTCCCAAGGATTTATCAACTCCTGTCTCTTCATTTGCATCTTTGTTGCCTTTAGTTTAGATGTTGTTTCCTGGATCACTGGAGCATTGTCTTAACCAGTTTCCTTTCATTGTATCACTTGTTCTCACATGACTGCCAAAATAATTCTCCAGAAATGCAAAATTAATATTTTCCATCACCTGCAGGATAGAATTAAAGCACTGAACTTAGCATACCGATCACTCATGACTCGGCTGCTGCCTCCCTTGTCTGTCTCCTACACTCTCGCCCTGTGTTCCAGGCAGATGGGGTACTTACCGTTCATTCTCCTCAGTGCTTTTATCTTTCCTGATTCTGTGCCCTTCACTTACTGTTCCCACGGGGAGGGCTGTGCTTCTGCCCCTTCCAGTCAGCCCACTAAGCTCCTCCTTATCCTTCAAGGTCAGCTCAGATGTCACTGTGGGGAGCGTTCTTGCCTCATCAAGTCTGTTACTATTGAATCGTTTTGCCTGTATTTGAGCTCTTCTTCTCTGCCCTGTAGATCTTTATTTAAATACCCTTCTCTTGCACTGCTGGAGCCAAGTTTTACCCAGGTCTGTAACCCCAATAGCTATCCATAAACAGAGAGCAGTCCTTAGCGAATGAAAGGATCTTAGCAAAACCCAAGAGTACAGAACTGAGATCCAGATCTCCTAGGCAAAGGTAATGGTGAGTACGCTGGCTTGATGCTGGTTCAGCTTTATTGTTTGGGTTGGGCAGGACCTGTGGACTGTGGGCACAAGGCACATTAGCACCTGTGTTTGGGGGTTTTCTTTGATCATTCAGCCCCAGAGAGTTAAGTTGTAAAGGCTAAGCTATAAAATGGAGCTATATTTTCAAATGACGGAGCTCACCAAATGATGCCCAGATAAGCGCTTAAGGCCTGTGTCAGGCAGAGGGAGGACTGAAGCGGGTGATGTGAAGAGAGACTCACTCTGGTGTCATATGTGCCCAGGGTATGATCTGTAGCTGTGTGCTGCATATCCCATACACTGTACCGTGTCCCAGGCTTGCTCTGGTAGGAGCAAGGAATGGGAGTATAGGGTTTTTCTTTGGTGCAGAGAGTGGGGGCAGAGCTGAGGATCATGGAGGTCCACCAGATGCCTTGTCTCTGGGCTCTTAATGCCTTCTGGCCATTGGAGAGCTATAAAGGGTCTCTGTGCCCTGCTTTCTCCATACTAGTGTCTCTGCTCTTTCCTTCTCATCCAGCCAGGGTAACGTCCTCCAGGGAAAGACCGTGGGATTTTTTATTAGTCAGAATGTGACCCCCAGTCTGGGCTCTGCTGCAGGCTTACTGCATAGCACGGACGAGTTGTCTAAATTCTGGGCTTTAGCTTCCCCACCTATGAAAAGCAGGAGCTAGAAGTACATGGATGCTGAGACCCCTTTTGGTTCTAAATTCTTTATTTTATGAAAACCCCATTTTGTTTGGCCATTTGTACGGTGTTTCCCAGATGCTAGCAAGGTCTTTGTTTCTGCTTTTTATGTGAATGTTTTTATTGTTTTTAACATTTAAGGCAAAGTGGGTGTCATTGCCACATTATTAGCAGTGGTATTTGTTCATTTAAAACAATACAAAGGAGCCTAAACACCGTAAGTTTGTAAGGCCTTCTTTGGCCTCCTCAAGGGAGTTGTCCACTTTGCTGTGCCCTTCCTGTCCCTCTGCTGTAGCCCTTATCCCACGTGCTGTAATTATTTATGTATTTGCCTTTCTTTCCAGACTGGTGGATTCTCAGAGGGCTGGAATGGGGAAGAACCTTTGAGCCCTAAGGCTTTAGTGTCTGGTGCAAAGGAGGAACTCAGCAAATGATCCTTTGGCATAACTGAATGAAAATAATACATTTTAAAGTAAATGCTAGGTTACTGTAGTTTCCTGAAAGTATAATTCTAACAGTGATGTTTTTGACTTTTGAGTTAAAGCTCTTAATAAATCCTTTTATCTTAACACCTTTTAGATGGTGTCAGAACATTAACTTTTGGATATGGATTCTTAACCATCACCTCTTTATGCTTTGTCTTCCCCCATACCTGTTCCTATTCTTTATCTACAAGCCCTTTGTTTAAAAAAAAAAAAAAAATCTAGGGCCATATAGCTTATTTTCCCCCTCCAAAGTTTCATAAATCTATAGCACTTCCACATATTACATTTTAAAAAATGTGGTAGGGATGAGACTTGGCAAAATGTGGAAGTTTTTCTGGATTTAGAACCTGAGAGAAGCTAAACTGTGGTGGTATGTGGTCAAAGGAGAACTTATGCAAAGAAGCCATGGAACTAGTGAGTGGGCTTTTTTTTTCTTTTCTTTTCTTTTTTTTTTTTCTTTTTGCTGACAGCAAATATCAGATAACAGTGATGAAATGTGGGCTGTTACAACATTTTACAGACCAGTGGAAGCTCATCCAGGTTAAAAGAGTGATAAAACATTTCTCCATGTTTGTTCAGGAAGTATGGTCTTGCATGCGGATTGGTAGGTAGGAAGAATGGATTCTCTGTAAAATCAGTAGAATAAAAAATAGTGAGTTTTAGGGAATTTTTTTTAGGTTATTTTAGAGTTATGCCAGAAAAATATTTGCTTTTTCCCCCCTGATGTGACAGATGATAATTGCTTTTCAGGAAGAAGCTAAAGGGATAAAGGTGGGAGGAGCCAAAGGAATGCTCGTCATTGTCTTTCTGCAACACTGGTAGCTTTATTTTCTGCACAGAGTTTCTGTCTCTTATGGTTTGGGAGTTATGAGTCACCGGTTAGGTTATCAGGTCCTCTACATCCTAGTCAGTTACATTTTTTTTTGTTGTTGTTGTTTGTTTGTTTTCATAAAGTAGAAGATAAGAAGATAAGTTTTAAAGGTCAGGAAATTATGATACTGGATTTAGCATAAAATTCTATATACATACAAACCCACATATACAAATATAGGAAAAATGTCTCATACTCTAACCCTGACCAACTTTCCTGAATACTTAAAAAAAAATAGCATTCTAAAAGAACAAAAAGTATTCTGAGGATAATCTAATTCCCCACCCACCATGCCTTTTTAAAGTTTTGTTTAAGTAATCTCTACTCCCAAGAGCTATATGTTCCCCTCGCCAAGCCAGCCAGGTGCCCCTAATTACCTCTTCTAATGGAAAAAAGGGACCATGTCAGAACATGATTTAGGGTGTTCCCAAGACAGATGTAATAGATACAAATCTCTATTAACAGTGTTTTATGGGAAGACATTTGTGAATGTTCACCTTATATGTTTTGTGTACTTTAACATATTTAAAATCTTACTGGGAATGAATGTTTTAAATGACCCTGGTCTTGGTTTGTGTACTTCTCCGCCAGTAACCCACTTAGTAACCTTTGAGAAGTCATTTCGCTTCTTTGGGTTCAGTTTACCCATTTGGAGAACAAAGGTGTTAAAATAGCAGTAATGCAGCATTGCTGGAAAAGTACATTGGCTTGGGAAAGCTGCTGAGCTCACCATGATACCGCCAAGTAGCCTTGGCTTTGAAGACAGATGGAATTGGTGTAAATGCTAAGTCTACCACCTTACTGGGTGTATGAATTGGGAAACTCACTTGTATTTTCTGTGTTCTCTTTTTATCTACCATAGGACTGGTTTGTTCTCTTTCCAAATTATGGTGCCATAAAACTCACTTTCCTGTCTTTTCTTAATCTTTGTGTAAACAGTGAAATTCAGATGTCTTAAGAGCAGGACCTTTCATATTGAAGACAACAGAGACGCTTGAGCAGTAGCATTGCTCTCCATATTCAGAAAGTAGGTGCCTTAATCAGCTCGGGCTGCTCTGAGACAGTACGACTGAGTGACTTACACTTATCTCACATTTCAGGAGGCTGGAAGTCCAAGATCAAGGTGTTGGCAAGGCGTGTGTCTGGTGAGGGCTCTCTTCTGATGGCTTGTAGCTGGCTGCTACATAGTGAAGCAAGAGAGAACAGGAGAGAATGAGCTAGCTCTCTGCTGTGTTTCTTACAAGGGCACTGATTCCATCATGGTGGCCCCACCCTTGTGACCTCATCTAAATCGGGTTATATCCAAAACATCCCATCACCAAATATCATCACATTGAGAGTTAGTGCTTCAGTGTATGAATTTCGGGGGGACGCAATTTATCTAGAGCCGTAGGAGAGTTAAGAATATAGGGAGTCCAGGGGTGATAGGAGATGTCTGCGATGGACTGTGGAGATCTACCATCATCAGCTTCACGGGGTGCAGCACTACGTGGCAGGAGTTTGGAGACTTAGGGACTCCACAGAGTAATACGTTTCAGAAAAAGGTTTGGAGCCAATATTTTTTCAAGTATATTGAAGAAAATCTGCCATTGCATAACACTACTTAATAAACACATTTAATATTAAAGGAATAACATAATCTAAATAAAAGATGATGCTTTGAACTGATGAAGATTGCCTCTACTTGAAAGTTCTACCAGAAAAACCCCACAAAAAAAATTCCCAAAACTCACCACATCTCCCTTTTGGTTACTAAAGTTTACTTCCATTATATATTTAGCCTTTTTACCTTTTTTTTTTTCAAGTTTTGTATTTATTTTGATAGAGATCAATCTCTTCAGAGAGGCTACTGGAGCATATTTTCACTAGGTTACCATAAAGCACAGCTTACCTTTCTCTCCCTGTGGCTACAGATGGCATCTTGTTTATTTAAATATCTTTTGTGGTTTTTTTTTTTGTTGTTGTTGTTGTAATTTAAGGCTTTTTTTCAAGACTCTATAGGTGAAGTGAGCATGTAATACTCCTTGGCCTAAGAACTGCTTGTTGGAGAGCAATATGGTAGTGGGATGAGGTGGTAAAAATGTGTACTAGGATCCAGAGTCTATCTTGGTTCCTCTTTACTAGTGTAGACACCTACATTGGAACACACATTTACACCCGAATTTAGGTAGAAATGTAAGGGGCGGAGGGTTGGTATTGGACAGTTAAGGAAAATTTAGTCATTTCTCAGATCTCTCTGACCTGAATCTTAAAATTAGTGCATTTTCCTTTAGTGCCTTTAAATGTATTTTGCTTTCCATTATTTGTCTATATTCATATGACTTATGGATATAGGATTACCTTTTGTATCCATCGTTTCTCATTTAGGATTGACAATAACAAAAGGCATTATCAGCTTTGTCACTGTATGATTGTACCTACAAATCTAAATTAAAAGGAGCCTTTATTTTTAAATACAGGTGAATAAGCAAATTCTTTTATAAATGAATCAAAATAGTCCGGTTTTCAAGACCTAAAAATGAAATATCTATGTGTCTATCCAGTTTTTCTATATCTGAAAATGATGCAGTTTACCTTGGAAGCTTAGATTATATGTTATAGACATATGCTTTTGGTGTCTATTTGTAGGGTAGATTAAAATGACAGAAATAAAAACGAAGTTGAGGGGTGGAAGGAAAAGTTGAGGGGTGTGAACCCAAGGCAAAGCCAAAATGATACAAAAATGGAGTTTTTCAGCAATAGTATAATTATAACAACTATAAGCATAAAATCAGTCATTATTAAAACCATTCTTTTTGTGAAGTTTTCATTTAGTGGGTAGAACAGGCAGTGGGGAGATGACTTTTTCTTTGACCCGTGTGGATTTTCTAGCTGAGGAATGAAGTAACTTGGAACCACGCTGGGCTTTTCTACTGAGCATGCCTTCCGCTAGCGGGGTCCAGCCTGGGTGGGGCCAGGCTTGCTCATTAAGCTTTTGGAAGCTGGCTTTCGATCAGCTTTCCACAGTCTCCTAATGACAGGGAACAGCAGACAACGGGCACAATGTACTTTTTAAAAAGCTGCGTATGTATTTTCAAAGGGAGATTTTGAGGAAATCTCAATGTTGTAGCAGTGGGTTTTGTGGTATATCCTTGCTTGTTTTTGCTTTTGAAGAAAGTTTGCTTTTGAGTCTGTCAATATCCAGGAGGCTGAAAATTTGGAAACTACTAATGTACAGAGTACATGGAAGCTGGGTAAGTATAGTGTTTGGCGAGGGAATACGTTCCATTATGTTTGGTCCAAGACCTATGAAAAGGGTATTTTTTGTGGCCAGAGTTTAGTTTTGGCCTACTTGTTTGCATTTTTCTGGACAGATGTTGAATTTTGTCAGGTTATCATTAACATAAGTGCTTGTTCAGGTGGGACATCTGAGAATAATGAAGCTCGCTGGTTTATTGGACGTACTTGTCCCGTTGTTCAGTTGATTTGTCCAGTGTATACTGTATTCCATACAGTATACTGTATGGAAGTTAATGACTCCTGAAGCATGGTGGGGGCTATGTAAGGTTAATAGTGTACAGTTACTTTTAAAACCTATCAAAGGGTGACAGATTTTAGTTTATAAAATGCTTCATTTTCATGCTAACTCATTTGGTGAAAAGAAGTTGTGGCTGGCACAGAGTTGAATTCATCTTTTTTTTTTTTTTTTTTTCTTTTAAAGCATCTGCTGACTAGTGGCCATTAACAGTGGTGGAGGAATGTGTGCTGTTTCGATGCTATCACACCCTAAGTAAATATAGATTGAATAAAGGATAGGTATTAACCTCTTTTTAAGTGACTATTCAATCTGGGGTCACATTGGAGAAACGGGACAACTCCCCACAGTTGCCCAGGTTCTGACATGCAGACTTAGAAAAAACTATCTTCCTGCTTTTTCCTGCTAGAATTTACCAGTCTCACAACCTTCTTTCAGAAAGAACCTTGTTTCTGTGTTCCTTTCTAACAAAACAAGCAGTCCCACCATGATTGCCAGCTGATTGCCGTGCCTTCCTTTACTGCCGACTCTGGGGAACGAGTGCTGTCCTTCCACTGACGTCATGAGCTGGTATATTTGGGGGAGGGAGGCATGTATGTACTTGGGAAGTAGAAGTTTTCTTTTTGGGGGCCCAACAACGAATGGTCTCTTAAAATTATTGGCAGCGTGGGTATGGGACTAAATGATTGTGCAGGTGATCCTGGTGATCTGTACAACCTGCCCGTCAGATCCCCCGCCCTGTCCCCGTGTCACTTGCCTGGACACGTGCTAGGATACCTTGACGACCCTCAGTTCACCATCCCAACTGGATCACAGAGTTGGAAAGGGGAATTTTAAACTCTGACATTGAGGTTAGCTTGTATTTTTCTGTGACTCCCAAGGTTGAATGCCTGGCCTGTTCTCTAGCAGGATCCTGTATGGAGTCAGGTTCACAAATGTTGAATTCTGAAATGATTACTGCCAAAGAGAGAAATATATTTAGCCAAAGTGAAACCTTGTCCTAGCCAGCCCCCCTAAGTAGTAGTTGTTTGAGGCTCTTACTAATAAGTGAAGTCGTCTTTGAGCTAAATTAACGCTCAGAGTAGCAATACTTGGGGGAAAAAAAGGGTTTAGGCATTCCAAGTGACCTGGCTCTAATTCCATTGTAATAACAGCTTTTTCCGCCTGGGCTCGGAGGGTCCATATGCTAAGAGACTATATAGCTCCTTCTGCTGACCCACCCGACTAGGGTCAACATTTGGATCTGCTTACCGAAGCTAGAAAAGTCATGCAGTTTAGTCTCCCGTTTTACGGCTAGATGCTGTGTGTTGGCATAACTCTTTGGTGTGGGTGTAAATATATGAAATAGCAGAAGTACTAATGATCCAAATTTTAAAAGTGAATGATATTTTTTGACTACGGTTAGATATTTATGCCTGTTGACTGCAGTGTTTCAAAGCTTATGGAGAAGAGGATTTGAAAGTGTGAGATCAGTGTAGGCTCCAGCTCGGTGGCCTTGTCATAGGGTGGCGAGTTGATTGATTTTGACAAGACTTTGTCTTATGACCTATTAAAATGCAGCGTCTGCAGCCTCTGCATTTATCCTGTGCAGTTAACCTTGGTGGATTTGTCGTTAGCTTCTTTGGGAAAAGCCTGCCAAACTAAAGAACTTATTTTTTTTAGCTAAAGAATTTGGAGTTTGATTCACACAGAAATAATATTAGGCTGGTTGTAGATTACCAGTTGATACCAAGGGAGTTTTCTGATGGGGCTGGGTAAGGATCCTATTCAGAAGGTAGTTGTGGTATGAGCTCAGAAAAAGCCTACTGCCTGGTGTCTGCCATGATGAGGACAGACTGTGGGTGTTGGCTTTGCACTGTTTTGAGCCTGGTTATGGATGGCACTGGAAGAAACCGCACATTCGTGTATTTTTCTTTTCTGTAGAATGTCATGTGATGGTGGTACAAATGTTGCTCCAATACTAAGAACATCAGAAAACACATTAATCAAGAAGCCACCAGATGCATAATGCTGCACTAGGAACACGTAGTACTCATCTGTACCAAAGTTTTACCCTCTCCCTGTGAGCTTAGGAGCATAAGTGGGCAGGGAAGGGGTATAGAGAGGAAACATGACCTTGTGCTTGTGAGACCAATTTTGTTTATGCTTTTCCCTATAAATGTGGAAGGAGCTGCTGACAGAGATCCGGGATGTTTATGTATGACCAGCTTAGAAGATTAATAAGAATCTTCCCATTCTCTTTTATTCCCCTTTAAAAAATGTTTCGACTTTTAGAGAACTCTGTTCCCAGATTCCCTGTTTTTACTCCTCCAGGAGAGGATAGGAATAATTCTTTTGGCCTACCTGCAAATGCACCAGGGTTACTGTTAGCACAAGACACCTTTTTGTTTTAACTGTACACCGAAGGGGAGAAGGATAAAAACTGAGCAAGGTTTTCTTAGGAGCTGTGTGTGTGTGTGTGTGTGTGTGTGTGTGTGTGTGTGTTTTAACGAAAGAATTGATTTACTTAAAAGACGCTGGTCTACTCTAAAAGCTTAGATTTTGAGCTTTCCCTGCTTAGGACAACCGCCTACACAGGACAAGGGGCACGTTTGTGATATAGACTGAATTGGAGGCTATGGGCAATCCGTTTCTTTAGAAGATATAGAAACAATCTTAAACCTCAAATGCCAGAAAATCAATTTTATTTTAGACTATCTTAATGGTATTTTTGAGCTGTAATAGGCTGGAAGGCTTTTGCATCCATATACCTCATCTGTGAGGACAGAACTAGGTGATAGGGCAAGTTGGCTCTGTCGCTTATGGCAGTTGTGGCCTTTGGATTGTCTCCAAGGAAGCAGACCAACCAAACTGGGTTCACTTCATGCTTTGGATATTTTAATGCAAAATACTGTTCTCTTACTAACGCTGTTAAGTACTTCAGTTTGTGCACACTTCTCAATGAAAAATTTGTCTCCCATATTTGTACCTCTGTACCTCATCTACCTAGTATCCTCTCACCATTCCCCATAATTATTCTCAATCCTTCCCTGTTTTTTTGTTTGTTTGTTTTGTGCACACAAATGCAAGTATGTGTATGTGTATTCACATATTTGTAAATGCCACACAGCTGGCTTTCAACCTGTAAGCTGCTGTATATCGTGTACGATCTGAATTTTGCTTTTTTTTTTTTAAAGATTTTATTTATTTATTTGACAGATAGAGTCCCAAGTATGCAGAAAGGCAGGCAGAGAGAGAGGGGGAAGGAGGCTCCCCGCTGAGAGCAGAGAGCCTGATGTGGGGCTCGATCCTAGGACCCTGGGGTCCTGACCTGAGCTGAAGGCAGAGGCTTTAACCCACTGAGCCACCCAGGTGCTCCTGAATTTTGCTCTTTATACTTCACAGTGTAACTCAAAGATATTTCTGTAACTGGGATGGATACCTGCACAGTATTTTGTATAATGTCACCTGTTGATGGGCATTGATCTTTTGCTACAGCAGTGTTGTAATGAATCATCCGTACATAATTGTTTTACATTACGTATATGCAGATGTATCTATTGGATATGTTCCCGCATATCCAATAGCTCCAATGATAGCTGTTGGTAAATTTCATTGGTTAGTACCTATTTTCTCTTCTGGCACTTAAATAAGAATGTGTCTGTTTCCATAGTCTGTTCAGCGATTACATGATGAAGCTTTTGCAGTTTTTCATTCTGAATTTTTAGTTTTCATGTCTTTTACCATGAGTGTGAGGAGCATCTTTTCATATTTGTGTCCTTTGTATTCCTCTTAACTCTGTACTTCTTCTCCAGCCATTTCTCCCCAACCCCAGTTGGGGATTGGTCAGCCTTAGCCAGTTCAAAAATCCAAAACAAAGTGGTTTTTTATGTTGAAGACATTTATAACCAGGACTATTTTTTTTTTTTTTTTGGCTTCTTTATTCAGGTTACTTAAATTTTGCTAGAGAGCAAATACATCTCCAGAAAACACAACTGAGAATGAGAATTAGGTGCTTTTTAAGAAGCATGATGCCTTTTTGCATTTCAAGAGTTTAACTGAGAGTTCCCATGTAGGGCCATTGTGTGACTTCCTGAAGATATGACAGTGGTTACTTTGAAGAAAAGTGTCAACTTTTCAAACTAGTAGTAATTTCTGAATCGAAATGACCAAAATTTCTGAACCAGTAATGAGTGTTTTGAATGTATATTAATGCTCATCTTGCTACTTCTGTCGCCCACTAGACTGAGAGGATCCTTTTCATCTACGTTGCTGGTATCTGGTACCTATGTGTGAAAGGACTCAAGAAACATTCTTTTCAAGAGAAAGGCCTAAAATATACAACCCACATCCTGAAAATAGATGAAATTTGTCTAGGGGCTTGGTTAGAACATATTGCCTAGGACTGTAAACACCAAATGGGTAGTAATAGTTTGATTTTGGCTTTTTCAACAGATAATGAATTGTCAGGGTTATCCTGGGTTCTAGCATATTGAAGTCATTTGGGATTGGTGGTTGTACTGAGTAAGGTTTCTGGAGCTGGACAGCCTGGCTCTGAATCCTGGCTCTCCCATGTATCGGTTATGTAGCTTTGTGAAAATCCTTTATCTTGTCTTTGTTCCTGCATCTGTTACGTGGGAATAATCTTAGTTCCTGCTTCAAAGAGTCACGAAGATTAGAGGAATTGCCACATGCAGAGTCTCTAGAACAATGCTCAATAAATAGCTGATATTGTCACTGTTATTTTGGTTCTTACTGTTACTATTACTTTCGTTTTTAGTGAACAAAGGGACATAGTGCCTTTTTTCCCAGAACCCCTATTGGATGACAGTGACTCACCATTTATTATGAATTTACTACATGCCAGGCACTTTATGTAGAGCATCTAATTTAACCCTGAGAACACCGCAGTAAGTATGTATTCTATCCCTGTTTTGCTTATGAGGAAAATGAAATTCAGCAAGACTAACATCTACAGTTGCATGGCTGGTGGGAGACACAGCTGGAATTCTGATCCTGTTCTTTTAGTTCCCAGACTTGATCTTCAAACCACTATGTTATTTTATCCAAAGATTAGAGAGCTTTGCACAGAAAGAATGCAGCTCCAGCTCTGGCTGTTTTTTTTTTTTTTTTTTTTAAAAGTTGGGGCCCCGTCTGGGAGAAGGAATTCAATGCAGTTCATCAATAATTTTGACCACACAATGCTTCATTGCTTAATGAAGAGCCAGCAGGGTTCTGGATGTCTCCATCACTTTGATTAGTGTGTGCTGTTGGAGGGCCCAATGTGACAAGGTTTATGTGAATTTTGATGACGAGAATGATATCGGTGTTGGGATCCTGATGACTTCTTTACAGCGTCTGGTTATTGAGCCCCACTCCGGGAAAGGGTATCTATTTTGGGGCTAACCCTAGTTGCTTGTGGAGAAGACTTTGCCTGGCACAGATCTTTCTTGATGTCGTGTCTTAAAAAATTAGAACAGTAGTGTAGTTAATATGCAGTATTTTATTAGTTTCAGGTGTACAATATAGTAATTCAGTAATTCTGTACATCATCCAGGGCCCATCTTGATATAATTCTTAATGAGAGCAGCAAGGTCTTGGCTTTTTAAAAAAGATTTTTACCACTTATCTTAGGTGTTACTGGAATTGAATATTATTGAAAATTAGGTCTTGATTTTCACAGGGGGGAGGTCCCCCTAATATATGAAGAAAGAGAATCTTTGAGGAACTCTAAGATTTGTTTCATTCTTATTTACAGTTAGAATAAAGATTTAATCATTTATCTTACTCAGATATTGACTCAGATACTAGGTTTTAAGAATTTGAGCATCAGGAAAAAACGGAACATTTCAACAATCATGGCTCTTAAGTATGAGGGCCATAAAACCCAGTGGGGAGTAATAATTACCTGGGATAGTTCTGGATGCGTTTCCAGTTTCCTAGGGCTGATTTTTTATCACCTTGTTTTTAAATTTTTTTTTTTTTTTAAGTGAGCTTCACACCCAGTATGGAACCCAATACAGGGCTCGAACTCATTACCCTGAGATCAAGACCTGAGCTGAAATCAAGAGTCGGATGCTTATCCCACTGAGCCACCCAGGTGCCCCAGAGCTTATTTGCTCAGCTGCGCCCCATTGTTCTCGTAGTAGGGACTGTGTTCTCTCCCAGAACTGGAAGCTTACACGTTGAACCTGACCATGTGTGGCATGACAGCTCTTCTGTGTGTCACTTTGTCCTCAGATGTTCTCCCTTCTTGGATCCTCAAGATGCCAACAGCATTCCTAGGAGTCAGGTGTGTGGTGCTCAGAGACAGAAGAAGTGCCTTCTCTACCTTGTGGCTCTTTTTTAGAGGGAGGAAGCTTCCCAGAAGACTGTTTCTGCAGGTAGTCTTGGCAGGGGGCAGGAGACAGCCAGTCAGGCCTTAGACCAGTAGATCATTGCCTTGTGGCCTGGCCTGGAGGCCTGCATGTGGAGGAGAGAGTGAAGCCCAGCAAAACTTAAGTTTTGTTAGAACAAGAGAGGGTGGAGGAAATACGTGCTGTGAATGTAATCTGATCTTGCCGAGGCTTGAGCTAGCAGAGGGCTACAGTTCATATCTTTTGCGTATGTGAGTTTAATTTAAAACAGATGGGAGCTTATATCTTTACAGTAATAGTTCTCTCTCTTTTATAGATTCTTTATCCCTTTTAAGAAAAAGCAAACAAGCCATAGAGTGTGTTATTAAGGTAACTAGGGTGGACAACATTGGATTGTTTAAAAAATAATACGCTTATCCTCACCACGGAGATCATTTGAACGACAGATCGTCCCTTTGGAATGTAGCTGTACATATTTGAATATGGAATGCTGTATTCTATAGACCTTCTGACACTCAAGAAAAATAAACCCATGAGGGAGAGAGGAATTACATGCAGTCTGCTCTAATTACGTGCAGTTGGCCTGTTTTTATTATTCCTTTTCCTCTCCAGATATTTTTTTCCTTTTTCTTCCCTTTGACCTCCTCCTCTTGTTCCCTCCTCCTTTCGTCTTTCTTGTTGTATGTATTGGAGAAGCACGGCTTTTATTCTTTCCTAAGTAGTTAGGTGGCTGCTGAATCATTTCTCTATTGGGGTTCCCATTTTGTTTTTTCTCCCATTCGATGCTTTCAGGGAATGAGGTTGGGTATTAAAAAAGACTTTCTCCTGGGCTGTAGGCTGTTGGGGGACATGCACTTAAGCCAGTGATTGCGGGGATCAGAAAGTTTATCCTCTGGCCAGTCATGCTAGATGAAAACCAGTTTCGTCAGACTTAGAAAGTGACCACATTGAAACCGCGCACACGTCGCCCATGTTCTAGAAGTTTGATATTTGTGACATAGCTTGATTTCTTTCTCCTTACCTTCACAGGTAAGCCTCTCTTGATTCCCTTACCACCATTTTGGAATTTAGACATGCATACTTTTCCCTTTGGTAAATCTGGAATTCCCTAGCTAACGGATTGAACTTTGTTGGTAGAATTCCGAGAGCTCCTCTTGCTCTGATCTCCGAGGAGAGCCACTCTGCTGGCTGCTGCACCTGCCTTGTTCCCTGGACACAGCGAGGGCTCTTAGAATAATAGCGCTGGTTCTCTCAAGGTTTTAAGGAAACATCTGGACCCAATAATTAGCGTAGAGCCCATGCTTGAAGTTCTTTGTAGGAGTGTCTGGAGTTGGGTATCTGCTTTGCTCAGCTTGTTGTGGGCCAGTGTGTTCACTAGCATGATGTTGTGTGGTAGTTTATTTAGGCTAGTGAGAGAAGGCACTTTGGAATTTACCTCCCCTTTTAAAGATAAGAAAAAAAAGAGTGCCGATCCTCTGTTGATGGTTTTCTGCTTGGTTGCGTGTGAAGTGATGCATGCTGTTTCTCATGGAGCCGTCACAATAATGAACACTTGTATGGACCCACATGGGGTATGCCAACATGGTAATTGTGTCAGAAGCACATGCTTGTCTAATGGGCTTGGCTGTTCATAGTGATATTCCTTCTGGTTGCTGATAAGTAGACAGGGCTTTACTTAGTATGCTATATAACTATACTAGTGATGGGTGTTAGGTATTTGTAATTGTATTTATAATAGGTAATTAGTGGAGTGAGCATAGCTGGAGTTTGGAAAACCACTGTTCTGGGTTTGGCTTCCTGAGTCTAGCTTTGTGATCTTGGGCAAATCTCTTGTCTTTCTGAGCCTCAGTTTCCTTGTTGATAAGATAAAATGAGATATTAGAAGAGACAATTTCATAGCACTCTGACTGGTACCTCTCCGTGCCAGTCTAGACGCTGGGAACATAGCCATGAAGAAAAGATAGATCCCAGGTCTTGTGGGGGTTTCGTTTTATTGGAAGGGCTTGGGTTCTACTGCTGGAGTTTCCATATTTTAGTGGGTGTTGGAGTTTAAAGGCTTTTCCACATTTGAAACTCTTGAGAGTCACAAGCATGATAATTATGGTGAATGGCTGTGCTATAATCATGTTTTCTCGATGGTGGTAATTTGTTCAAGAAACCGTTATGTCAACAAAGAAGGTAGTGTTTAGGTTTGAGCTTTGTTGATCTCTTAGAAACTATTTTAAGAATGTACTTATTTATAGATAATTATATCCACCCTTATTTTTGAGTATTTACAAAATATAATTTTATACAATTAGCCAGTTCTATTGTTTATCTTGTTTTTGCTTTTAATTTTTGTTTGTCGTCCAGCTACCATATAATGCGATATTGATTTCAGGAGTGGAATTCAGTGATTCATCACTTAAATACAACACCCAGTGCTCGTCACAGCAAGTGCCCTCCTTAATATCCATCACCCATGTAGTCCACTACCCACCTGCCTCCCTCCTGCTTTTTTTTTTTTTTTTAAAGATTTATTTATTTGACAGAGAGAAATCACAAGTAGACAGAGAGGCAGCCAGAGAGAGCCCGATGCGGGACTCGATCCCAGGACCCTGAGATCATGACCTGAGCCGAAGGCAGCGGCTCAACCCACTGAGCCACCCAGGCGCCCACCCTCCTGCTTTTTTATCTTGTAACTTGCATTTAGATGGATGCTATTGATTTGCTCTGAGGTTCTTAACAACTTGTAAGTGTGAGTACAGTAGTGACTGAGGAAGACTAACTTTGTGAGGAATAAAGGTCTGGTTTATCTGTGCTCTTTGTCTCTGTGTTAACACCTTGTCTTAAATTTCTGCCCATCAGCTGAGTTGTGAATGGCCAAGTCATAACATTCAAATATGATTTGCTTTGTGATGGGAACTCATCTATAAATTTCTTATTGGGGGAGGGCCAGCCCTAATTAAAATGAATGGCAATAGATTCATATTATGTAGTCATTTTCACAAACTGGTATGGATTTTCTTTGAGGACTATGCCAAGAGCCCTGGTTGATTCAGTCATTCCAACATTATGAAATACAGGTGAAAACACATGCACACAGCTGTGTGGTCCTCCATTCAGTGGCCTTAGACAAGTCACTTAACTTTTTATTACATACAGCATGGGGATAATACCTCTTCTGTAGGATGTTTTGAAGAGCAGAAATTACGTGTATGATGTCTGACCAGTAAGTGATAGCTCTTATGATTAAAATATAAATATTAAAGCTTCTAATATATAGTGAAAACTTTAATTTTATATTTCATTTCCTTAAATATATATTTAAAATATTTTGATCAAAAATCAACTTTACTTGATTGGTCTCCAGATTATTTCTCATAGCCATATATTGTGGAAAAAATCCACAAATCTTGATTAGCTTGGACAAGGGTGGGACATTTTTATTTTAATTTCTATCAGGGCATTGATTCAACACTTAAAATGTAATTAGAGAGTATATACTAAAAATCAGTTTTGGTCATTTTGTGACTAATGTAAATAATCTCCACTTAAGTGGTACATGGAAAATGGTACTTTAAAGGAGGAAAAAGACTTTCTGTGCAATATGGGGCCAGTTCAAGAACTCATGTAAAGGTCTTACTGGAAGGCATGGTTTTGCATTTTAAATACCTAATAGTGATACACCCACTAGAGAAAACAGTGTGGACATCCCTCAGAAAATTAAAAAAAAGGAAAAATTAACTACCATGTAATTCAGCAATTCCTTTTCTGGGTTATTAGAAGAAAATGAAAGCACACTAACTCAAAAAGGTACATGAACCCATGTTCACTGTAGCATTATTTACAATAGCCAACATGTGGAAACAACCTAAGATGCCATTGATGGGAGAATGGATAAAGAAATCGTGACACACACATGCATGATACACACACAACTATTTATTCATAAACAAGAATGGAATCTTGCCATTTACAGTGACATGGACGGACCCAAAGAACATTATAGTGAGTGAAATGTCAGAGAAAGACTGCTTAAGATCTCTCCTTTATGTGGAATTTAAACAACAACAAAATCAAGCTAACAAAGAGAACAACTGATTCTCTTATTAAAATTAACTAATTTTAAATAAATTGAGGGTAAAAAAAACTTAGGCTTATGAATAGTAACTTCATTCTATTTACCTGAGCTTTCATTTCAAATCTTTGGAGAAGAAAGCTCAGTAATGATGACATTACAATGTCAGTGACTTAACAAATCATGCCTCTTGTCTTCCTAAATGAAGGTGATGCCTTAATACTCACATTTTAGTTTATATTGTACTAGTATTTTCCACAAAAGCTATGTAAAACATATAGCTTAATTTTGCTCAATATCACCAGTTTTTGATCTTCAGGAATTTTCTTCAGGAATATTGATGGATTTTTTCCACAATATAACAGGCCAGCACCCATGTAGCCCACCTGGCTTTATTTGTGGGGTTTACTTCCCAGTTTGACAAAATACAGTGTTTACATTTGGTGATCTGAGGTCAACACAATAGAAGTTAGGCATGTTACTAACAGACCTACACTTAATACTTTTATACTTTATAGAGATAGTGAACTGATACACGCAAATATTCAAACACAGATAGAATTAAAAATAAATGCCTAAAAATGAGAAGTAAGATTGGACTGTAAATGTTCTCGTTACCTAACTATATTCCTCCTTGGTAGCGTTGCCCTCAAAGACATTAGTTCCTCTCAGCTCCTGGTCTCACTATGTATTTCTCCTCTCCCTCATGCCTTTTCTTCTACCTGACCCTGAAATGTTGGGTGGGGATAAAGTTCTGCTCAGGCCCCTCTAAACTCAAATATACTTCTTCTCTAGGTGGCGTCGGTATCACTGGTGCTTTTAGCTGTCCCCCACATGATGACATCTCCCAAATCTGCATCTCTCACACATATCCAGTCTGTGTTCAAGACCTGTGTGCCACGTGGTCAACTCGAGAGACTGGTTAATCGCAGTGAATTCAAAATCAGATTTGTCTCAGTCAGACCCTCTTTCCTTGTTCCTCATACCAGTGGGTGGTTCCACCATCACCCCAGTCTCCCATGACCCGAGACTTTCCCTCGACCCTTTTCCTCTCTTCACTTGCTACATTCATTGTGGACACTGTGTCGTGCCATCAGCCTCTTTACCATTGGAAGCATTTCTTCTCCTTTGTCTCGCTGCTGCTGCCCAAACGCAGACCCTCAACTTCTCATGTGTGGATTATTGTTCTCTTTCAGTCTCTTCTCTCATCCTGTATTTTCCAGCCAGGCTGAGCTATCCAAAATGTGGGTCTGATTACATTACTCCTGTCTCTGTAAAATGCTTATGTGACTTTTTACTCTTTTTAAATCAACCTCAAGCACTTTCTTAGCATGATACACACAACCTTTTATGTCCTGGATTCTACTCTTCTACTTTGTCATTGCCAGTTCACCTCTCCCCTTCTTCCCTATCCCTGGAGCAAGCTCCCACTTCACTCGTGTAGTGTATTATTGTGCAGTACTTGTGGTTTCCTGTAGGAGGAATTTTCTTATGTTTCTACATGCCTCCCAACTGACTCCCTTGCCCGAGTGAAGGCTCATCATTTTAAAGCAACGCAGATGTCCACTTTTGCAGAAAGGCTTACCTAATGACCCTCTTCTCTGAATCTGGGTGAAGTGTCTGTCTTGTGCCTTTTTTAAAGCAATGTGCTCTTGACTCACCTGTACACCACCTTCTCCCCTACCTTCACCTTCTCAAAGATAGTGCTTTATTCATGGGCCCTGTACCTGGCACACTGTAGGGGCCCATTAAATATAGGCAAGCTGACAATGTTTTCATCTTCACCTATTAGAAGTGAATAACATTTTTTTAAAAGATTTTATTTGAGAGAGAGTGCAGGCATGAGTAGGGGAAGGAGAGCAGGGAGAAGGACAGGCAGACTCTCTGCTGAGTGCAGAGCCTGATGGGGTCCCATCTCAGGATCCTGAAATCATGACCTGAGCCTAAATCAAGAGTCAGATGCTTAACCCACTGAGACACCCAGGCACCCTATGAATAACATTTTTAAAATTATTTTTAGTTATTGAATTCTCACTCTTTTAAAATTTACAGTTCAGTAGTTTTCAGTATATTCACAGGGTTGTACAACCATTACCACTGTGTAATTCCAGAACATTTTCATCATCCCCCAGGAAACCTTGTATCTGTTCGTGGCTGCTCACTATTCTCTCCATCTTCCAGCCCTTTGCAACCACTAATCTACTTTGTCTTTATGGATTTGCTTATTCAGCATGTGAACTTTTATATATTTTTTAAAGGTTTTATTTATTTTTCAGAGAGAGAGAGAGCACAAGAAGGGGAAGTGGCAGGCAGAGGGAGAAGCAGGCTCCCTGCTGAGCAAGGAGCCTGATGCAGGATTCAATCCCAGAACCCTGGGATCATGACCTGAGCCAAAGGCAGACACTTAACCGACTGAGCCATCCATGCATGCATCCCAGACCTTTTGAATTTTTTCACTTAGAATAATGTTTTCAAGTGTTGTTTGTGGCAACATATATTGTACGTCAGTCCTTTTTTTGATGTAATAATATTGTATGGACACACCCATTTTGTTGATCCCTCTATCAGTTGGTAAGAATTTGGGATGTTTCTATTTTTTGAGTAGTATGAATAAGGCTGTTAGGAACATTTGTTGACAAGTTTTCCTGGGAACATATGTTTTCATTTCTCTTGGGTATATACCTAGGAGTGGAATTGCTAAGTCCTATGCTAACTATTTGAGAAACTTTTCCAAAGGAGCTGCATCATCTCACATTCCTGCCATCAAGGTTGAGAGCTCTACATTTTCCCCATCCTCACCAATACTTGTTACTGTCTGTTTGATGATAGCCATCCTTTAGTGTATATGAAGTGGCATCTCATGGTGGTTTGGGTTTGTATCTTCCTAATGACTGATGATGATGAGTGTTGTTTCAAGTGCTTATTGGCCATTTGTATATTTTTATTGGAGAAGTGTCTACTCAAACTTCTTTGCCCATAAATTTTTTTTTTTTGTCTTTAATGAGTTATCGGAGTTCTTGATATATTCTAGTTACTGGCCTTTTTAAAAAAATATTTTATTTATTTATTCATGGAGATAGAGATTGGCAGAGGGAGAAGCAGGCTCCCCACTTGAGCAGGGAGCGTGATGTGGGGCTCGATCCCAGGACTCCAGGATCTTGTCCTGAGCCGAAGGCAGACACTTAACCATCTGAACCATCCAGGCGCCCTAGATACTAGACTTTTATCAGATACGTGATTTGCAAAAGATGGTGAAGAATATTTTAAAGAGTTTAATACTGATACATGCTACAACATGGATGAACCCTGAAAGCGTTATGCTCCGTAAAAATGCCATCTATTTGAAATGTCTAGAATAGTCAGATCCACATGGATTGAAAATAATTGCCAGGAGCTGGGCGAGGGGGAGAGTGACTATTACTGGGTTACAAAGTTTTTTTTGGGAATGATGAAAATGTTCTAGAATTAGATAGTGGTGATCATTGTTGATCTTGTGACTAGTCTCAAAACCATTAACCCACTTTCTAAGTTGGTGAATTTTATGGTATGGGAATTATATCTCAATAAAGCTTTAAAGAAGAACAAGTGTATTTTTATGTTTTGAGCTATTCAAGGTTTGTACCACTTTTGAAGATGGCTGGAAAATTTGCTGTGGCTAGGGTGCCTGACCTTTTATCATTGTCGAGAGAGGAGAGAGTGTACTCTCTGCTGTTCCTATTTTTTTTTTTTAAATGTCAGTGGGGGAGCTATACTTTAAAAAGTACCTCTTTGCTTATGTGAAATTGAGACAACTATTTACTTTCAGATTTATTTATTTTTTATAGATTTATTTTAGAGTGTGACTGGGGCGGGGGACAGAGGGAAAGAGAGAGAGAGAGTCTCAAGTAGACTCCCTGCTGAGCACAGAATCCACTGTGGGGCTCAATCCCAGGATGTGAGATTATGACCTGAGAGTCGGCTGCTTAACCAACTGAGCCACTCAGGTGCCCTACTTTCAGATTTAATTTTTTTTTTTCATTAGTTGTGATAGGACCAATTATTAGATGCCCTTCTCCCCACTGCTATAATGTCTTCATTTGGTTCCTATTAGGGGCCCTGAGATACTTATCTTAAAATCTCATCTACAAGGAAAACCGTGTTTGAGGTTGAGTGGGATGGAGGGTTAGATTTTTTATCGTAGTCTGAGTATTCTCAGAAGACTGCTGCACTGAAATAATGTTGGTATATTATGGGATTTAAATTGGGAGAAAAAAAAATACCTTCTTTCCCCCAGATCTAATTTTCTCACTATTAAGCACTCCACATTTAGACTTCATTTTTATAATACCTGATTTTTTTTATACCTCACATTTTTGTATATGTGCTGTTGAAGTGAGCAGGATAGCTCACATTTTTGTAGATTTTGATTTCACTGTGTGAAATTACAGTGAAATTTGTTTCCATACTTTCTAACATTACCAATAAATTTTCGTATTATAGAATAAGGGATACTAAGTAGAAAGAAAAGTAACTTTCCTTTAAAAATACGGGAGTTTTGTGGGGAAAATTATTTATGGCTAGATGAAACTTAATAAAAGTAAACACTCTAGGCTGTTAACGGTTTTAAGCCCTACCAGTACAGAGTCAGTTAGTTCTATTGTGATGTAACTTCTGGTTCTTGATTCTGATGGAGAATTCTAAGAGTAGCAATCTCCATTTTGTTTTGTGCTTATGAGCTTTCCTCCTCTACACATCATCTCTCCCCATCATATCTCTGCGATTTCCTTTCCTACCCTTCCTCCCCACTGTTCCTTACCTCTAAACTAAAACTGTGAGTTTGTACGATAACATTTTGTGATTTTTTGTTTGTTTGTTTTGTTTCGTTTACAGCATATGCTGTAACCATGACCACTGAAGTAGGCTCCGCATCTGAGGTGAAGAAGGAATCTGAGCCATTAGGAGCAGATGCCACCAAGGAGAAACCTAAAGAAGTAGCAGAAAATCAGCAGAATCAGTCCTCCGATCCGGAGGAGGAAAAACGTTCCCAGTCTTCTCCTACAGCTGAAAGCCAAAGTAGTTCACGCCGCCAGAAGAAAGAGAGGGATCCATCTGAGAGCCGGGGTATTTCTCGATTCATACCCCCATGGCTTAAGAAACAGAAGTCCTATACCTTAGTAGCGGCTAAAGACGGAGGAGATAAAAAAGAGCCCGCCCAAGCTGCCGTGGAGGAGGTTTTAGACCAAGAGGAATCTCTTCCTGAAGGAGAAAGGCAGGCCAAGGGCGATGTTGAAGAAACCTCTCAGAGAAAGCAGCAGGAGGTGAAAGTTGATGTCAAGGAAGAGAAGCCCTCTGTGAGCCGTGCTGAGGCACAGGTATGTTTGAGAATGAATTGTCTGGAAGTGAAAGCTTGGTGGTTTGTTTGTTTGTTTTTTAAGATTTTATTCATTTATTTCACAGACAGAGCTCACAGGTAGGCCGAGAGGCAGGCAGAGAGAGAGGAGGAAGCAGGCTCCCTGCTGAGCAGAGAGCCTGATGCAGGGCTCGATCCCAGGACCCTGCGATCATGACCCGAGTTGAAGGCAGCGGCTTTAACCCACTGAGCCACCCAGGCACCCCGAAAGCTTGGTGCTTAACCACATACCAAAAAGGAGTTTTTTCTTTGGAATCCTATCCAGATTTCTTATATTCAGACACTACTATGGCTTACAGTGTCTGCCACGGCCTTCTCGTTACTTCTTTAAACCTGGACAAGATAATAAGACCAAGAAATCGACTATTTATGTAAACAATAAGAAACAGTTCATGACTCTTCCTTTTAAGGTTAAATGGATACTCTCTGAATTCTACCACCTCTCCTTTTTAAGTAGTATAGATTTTAATACCTTTGATTTGATGTATGTAAGTGTTCAGTGAGTAGGAAGAAATAGATTTGTACATGTGAGCATTTTGGTTGCTTAATGAAGCCTAGGTTTTGCCATGATGCGGAATTATATTTTATATTTATATTTTATATTTGAAATGATATTTAAATTTTAGTGGCCAGGACGTAGTTTCTTTTACTTATTTAATGCTGAAATTACCAAATCGGCAAAATGAGAAAATGGGCGGTGGATTGTGGGAAGGGAGATACAGGGAAATACCCTTTCCAGCAAAATCTTGAGGTCTTTAAAAATCTGAGGCTGACGGTGTTTGACAATCACGATTCTTACCGAATATTTTCCTTTGAATACTTGGGTCTTCTGCAGATTAGCTAACTTTAGTATGAACTTCCTTTTTTCCCTTCACAGCCTGCTGGAGAGGTAAGGAAGGAGAGAGAAGAGAAGGTGAAGGAAATGCAGGAAGACAAGTCAGAAGAAGCAGCAAAGAGGGAGACCAAGGAAGTGCAGACCAATGAGCTAAAAGCAGAGAAGTCCTCCCAGAAAGCCAGCAAGAAGACCAAAGCAGTCCAGTGCAAAGTGATCCTTCTGGACGGCACCGAGTACAGCTGTGACCTGGAGGTGAGACAGGGCCCAACCGGAGAGCGGAGGGACGGGCTGCCCTCACTGGTGTGGCAGCATAGTGTGTACCTTGCTGTGTTCCTATAAACTGGCCTGTCAGTTTTGCTTCAAAAAACAAGAAAACCTAGAAGAGGGTCATTTCTATTACAGACAATATTTCCTGACCCTTGTGGCGGGGCGGGAATCAGGACCAGGGTTTGGCTAGTTTGCTTGGGTCATGTGGGTTGGCAGGTGTTTGTTCTGAATGGACATTATATGGTTGGACTATTACCCTTGCCCGTAAGGGATTCGCTCGAGGAAATCCAGTAGTGCTATGTTGATTATTTTAAGAGCCACGCTAATTTCACTTTAACACTACCTGTTATTTTTTTTTTTTCTTTTTAATTCCGAGTCCTATACAGACTTAAAATTAAGCTCAATTATTTAGTGTCATTTAATTAAAAAACACTCTTGAGTTACAAGGCATGTAACTCATTAGCTTGGATGTGACCAAAACCAATATAATTTTTTAAATCGTCTTATACCTTATAATTTTGTTAGTCAGAAGAGCTTGTTGCTTTTCATAGCTAAGTTGCTTTATTTACAAGAATGTATGCTAATAGTCGATGTTCACTGAAGAACTGTGTCAGCTGCTTCCGTTGGATGAGTTCACATCGCACTTGTGAGACTGTGAGGTAGGTGTTGGTAGGTATTGTGGGTATTTTCATTGTTACAGTGGGCAAATGTAAGGCTTAGAGAGTTAACATAACTTGTCTGGAGTTTCCCAGCTAGTTTGTGGGTGAGCCCGAATTCCAGAGCTGGCAGTATGACTCCAGACGTCATGGACCTGACCACCAAACTAGCCTGTTCCATTTGCTACGCGTGGGACCTCTTTTGTTCATTGAAAATATGGTCTCTAAATAATCTTTTTTGAGGGTCTTCTCATCTATTTACATATTAAAGTTATTTTTTCCTCATTCCTTACATTCTTCCTTATTAAAAATAGAAGTTATACTTTACAATGAAAGCATTCAGCTTGGTAAGATAGACCTATCTAGTTGAACAGTAGTTTATTATATATTTAAACGTGTATTAGAGTACAAGGTTGGAGGGTGCTAAGATGAATGTCTCCTAAGTCCTTGCCTTTATTTTACTCATTTTAGTTATAATTATTCTGATATTTCAGTTATTTCAAGAACAGGAGTAGCAAAAGAGGATTAAAAATCCTTAAAGCTCTGAGAGAGACAGGGAGGGGCGTGGGGAAGACTGCCTGACACTGTGTATCTGGGTGAGGGGACAGTAAGGAACACAATGGGTAGCTGGTCTGAACTTGACTCAGTTACATTTGACCACATGTCCCTTGTTTCTCCACCTATCCTAGAAATTAGGGTGTCTAGAATATGAGAACCAGCTTGATATGATAACTTTACCTTAAATCATTTATTCAAACCAAACTGAGGCCCAGAAACTGACTTCGTCTATAGAATATAAGATTCCTTAGGTAATTCAGAAGGTCCCTGCTATCTCTGAATCTCCTTATATCACCGTACCTTAAGATTTACCAATGTATTTTATGGTTTAAATCTATTTTTGTGGTCTGTCTTTTAAAGTCACGATGTATGTAAAAACTACAAAAATCTAGGAAATAATTGACAATTCACCATAAAAATTTTTATCAGATGTTCCCATGTTGCCATGTGTTTCAGATTTCTTTTTTAAGAACTAAAACCTTAAAGACTGCTAAAGTCTCCATCCCATCTCCCCTCTCTTGCTCTGTACATCTCTTTTTACAGCATGTAAATCTACTTTGTTTAACTGCTGTCTAGTTTACTGTGAATGACTGAATGAGTTTCTCCCTTCCTCCACGGAGGCTCCATTTCTTTTTGTAGTATACCAGTCAGTGCTTCAGTGAACATAATCGCATACCTTGCCTTGTTTACTATGCAAGAGTTTCTTCAGGGTGGACACTTTGTAGTGGAGTTGGGACGTTGTGGAATTGGAATGTTGATAGAATGAAGTGTCCTTCCTTAGATTTCCCCAGTACTGCCAAGTGATCCCCAAAGTGGTTGTGCCGATTTCAATTCCAGCCAGTATCCACCAAGGTGAATTTTTCCACATTGTCTCTACTTATTTGTGTTGACTTGGTATTCATTCTGTATTTTTTAATGTAGGGTTTTGGCATATATTACTTTTAACTTTCTTTTATCTACTGTATGAGATTTTGTGACCTAGGTTATAAGCCTCATAAAGTTGCTTCCTTTTTAGTATTCTCTGGAAAACTTTGGATAAATGATGGTTTATTTATTCTTTGGAGATGTGGTAGAACTTGCCTTTAAAACTGTCTCGGCCTAGTGTAAAGAGGAGAGTTATAGAGTGGGTTTTTTTGTTTTTGTTATTTTAAATCATTGATTTAAATACTGACAGTTTCTGTTTTTTCTTGAGTCAGTTTTGGTAATTTATATTTTTAGGGATAGCTGTCCATTTCCTCTAATTTGATACATTGGCTGGCCTGAGGTTTTTCATAGCATTGTCATCTTGTATATTCAGTTCTTATTCCATTTTTATGTCTAGTGTTATTTGCCTTCCCCCCAATCAATCATTCTTCCTATAGAGTTACTCTTTTAATTTTTGTTTTCAAAGAAATAACATGACTTTGTTGTTTCCTTTTTTTCTTTTCTACTTTGTAGCATTTTTCCCTCTTTGCTCTTTATTTTTTCCTTGGGATTACCCTGTTATTTTTCTAGTTTCTTGAGTTGAATAGTCAATATACAGAATCTTGGCTCTAGCTTTCCCTTAGTATCTTTTGTTGAGAGCACAAACTTTGAACATAGGGTTTTTCATTGCCATTCAGTTCTTAATATTTTTGCATCCTGTTGTGGGTCTTTTTCCCCCCCTTTTATCTACATGTACAAAATTTTTCCCCTTTTGCCATCATATAGTACCTTAAAATTTATTTTGACATTTATATTAATTGCAGTGGATTTATTTTGGTTAGGGTTTGCCTGGACTATCTTTTTCCATTTCTTTGGTTTCAAATCTTGTGCTCTTGTATCTTTGAGGAGATATGTATTTTAATCCACTTTGAGAATTTAGTCTTTTTTTTTTTTTTTTTTAAGATTTTATTTATTTGATAGCACAAGAGAGGCAGCAGAGGGAGAGAGAGAGAGAGAAACAGGTTCCCCACTGAGCAGGGAACCCTGTGTGGTGCTCAGTCCCAGGACCCTGGGATCATGGTCTGAGCCAGACAGACTTATAACCGACTGAGCCACCCAGGTGCCCTGAAAATTTGGTCTTTTAACTGGTGAGTTTAGGCTGGGTATTTTATATAACTGATACGTGGCTGTATTCTGCCATCTAATTTTGGGTTGTCTGTTTTTTTTCTTTGTTCATTGTTACCCTTTTAGGAATATTTAAGTGTTTTATAGTCACAGTTGACTTAATAAAGTCTGATATTAATCACTGTGCCATTCCCCTTTATTCCCTTCTGTTTAGCACTCATTTATTAGATGTCAGATCTCATTTTGGAATGGTACAAAATAACATTCTTATCTGTATGACTATTCCCTCTTCTATGACTTTGCTACTCATGGGGAATGTAGTTGTTGGGTTGCTTGAAGCAGAGTTGAGAAAGATTGAAAAGTTAAACGCACCTAAGTTTGCAATTAACCAAAGTTAAATTCACTGAGGCTTAACTTGGTTGCAAAAGCATAGGAACCTTTATTTTTTATGACTATATTAATATACAGATTGTCTTTTCAACTAATAAATGATTACTTAATATATCATTAAAAATGAACTTTTTGGAGAACGGTAGATAAATTTGAAATTAGTGCGTAGCATGTACATGTTGAGTACATTTTTTTCTCCTTTCAAGTAGAAGGAAAATGAAATGTGAGTAGGCTTCAGTGATGGGATCCCCCAGCAGATTTCATGTAACAGCATTTCACTAGAATTCTCAGCAGTGACTTTCTGACAATAGGCCATAAATCATCAATGTCATAGTAGCTCTTCTAACAATGCACATGTTTTAAGTTGTATTTCCTATTTTCGTTGATTCCCCTTTATCAAGTGCTTCTTCCCATTTTGGTTCTCTGGTTGCACGGGTCTGCCATGCGTCCAGCCTGCTGTTACTTCCTCTTCAGCAGCAGGGCACAGAGGGCGGCCATCATGTGGTTTGAGTGCGCTTCTGTTTTCCTTTCCAGCATTGGCCTTAGACAGCTCAAGTGATGTGCTGATGCTGCTTCTCTGTAGTTCCACAGCTCTACACAGGAAATCAGTGTCTAAGGAATCCTTGGGGAAGTATGTTGCGGGAAAGCGTAGCTATTGATGAACTTGGGAGCACTCAACAGTGTTGGAAATACATACTTTCACTTTATTTGGTTTGGGAGAGGAGACTTGTTTCCATCTGTTTACTGTCAAAGATTCTAACTATCATGACTTTTTAGATGTGGTTACTCTTTTCCTTTTGTATGTAAATGTGTCTTATTTTCAGCTAGTCCTTTAGATTGTAGCATCCCCACTGAAGAGGGCCTGATCATCTTCCCTTTTAGGGCACCTACAACAGTGGAGAGAAGATGGTCTGTATAGGAGTCTCAAGGAGTTAGAATGACCTAACTTAGACCTTATAGAGTCAGGTGAGGTTCTAGAAAGCATTCCAATGCCAGGATGAGAGGATTCAGACTAATCTATAGAGCAACATTTACTGGGGAGATACGGAAGAGGTTGGAAAGTCATTGGAAAGGAGGAGACAGCAAGGTCACTAGTGCTGTTTAGATTTTAGAACACAGTAGGCAGCTGTGTGGCCATAGCAACTGCAGGAGGACTTCTTTTTATTCACTGCATCTGTTAAGATGTAGTCTTTATAGATAGGATTTCATCCATGTGATTCGAGCATTGGGAAAGTTAGGCAGTTTCCTGTTTGTGGTACCCATCAGTACCTTTTGTCAACAGAGGCACCCCTCTTAAGCCCATTTCATGCAAATGTTTCTGTATTAACTGCATTATTTTTCTTAAAGATAATTCTTGGAGATAGTATAGTTTGTGTCCTAACATCACCTGTTTTTCCAATTACTTCCTTAAGATAGGTGGCTAGATCTCCAGATGTCCATCTATATCCCTGTATTCCTTATTCTGTTCATTTTAGGCTTCTCGTTTCCCCATTGTTTTCTCCTGTGGGCCATCTGAGCCTATTCTTTCTTGAACCTCGGGAATTAAATGAATAAGCTTGCTCAGGGAACCAACGAAGCTCTGTTTTCAAAAACTCAAAAATGCATCTTTTGAGTCTGCATTCTTTTGAGATAACAGTATGTGTTGTTAAAAGTGGATTAAAATGCCCCACAAATACAATATGTGTGAACATAAATATTGGATAGGAGGACATTTTTAGAGCATGATTCCAGGTAAGTGAAAAAACAATATGGAAGGGGCTTGACTGTAATTAATGTTGTTTTTGGCTTATGTAACAATAAGCTTATTGCTAAGCCATGCATTCATTTCAACTCAAGGCCTAGTCTGTGTTCATTTGTTCCACATCTTTGTGTGAAGTATTTTTTCATTGGATTTAGTGAAAATTACAATTTATATTTTATACAAATTTGTCATCTATTGATAATAAAAGATCTCAAATTTTAGGGGGAAACTTTGAGGGTTATATTTTCTCATGAAGCTGCTATAATTTCTAGTCTTTGATAACATCTGTTTTTATCTTACTGGAATATTTAATGGTATGTGACAAGCTCCTCTAATACCAGACTTTGAATGGAAAGAGTTGTAGGGAGTCTCCTGGGTCCTGCCTGCATGTTCCAGAGACTCAGCTATAGGACTCCTGCGACACTCAGTGTGTTAAAACAGCGGGGTTCTTTCCTCTCAGGTCAAAACACAGTCAGACTTAGTTGAAGCCGTGGGTGTAAAGTCAGGAGACCTATGTTTCCTTTTCTTTTGGCTCTTCGGATGTCTACCGGCAGTCACTTCCTCTTTTCTATCCTCAGATTGCAAAATAAGAATGAAAATACTTGCTTCCTCTGTTTCTGTGATAGAGCTGGTTTTACTACAGCTTAGAAAAAGCTGATGCTTTTTTTTTAAGCCAGAGAATAAATGTGAAAGTTCCTGCACGGCTTTGGGAGCAAAAGTGAATGTGTGTTCTGAGTTAGAGCTGCTTGCATTTCCCTCTGGCATCAGAAAGTTGTTCCCACGTGTTGATTTTAGTCTGAGAATTGAGGGCATTGTTTCTGCCCACACAGGAATGCCAGTACCATTTTTTTCTTTAGTGCTATGAATAAGGCGATAAGAATGTAGGCTCTTTTCGGTGGTGTGATGATGATAAAAGTATTTATCAGAAAGTAGAATGTGTCAAGGTTAACTTTTCTCATGTAGAGGACTGGTCTCCAAAGTCCAATTTGAGATCATTGCTTTCGAGTGGGTGTTATTTATTTACTTGATTGCTTATTCTGCTTTCTCTCTCCTAGGTGGTTTTTCAGACCTCTGGCACTGACCTTACTAAGTTTCTTAGTTAAATAGTTTTCACTATGTCCATACTCTGGAAGGATCTAGAAGTTGTCACACACTATATGCTCCCATAAAATGGTGTTAGATTCAAACAAATGTGGATTAGGAACTTAGGACAATTTGATTGGCATATATTATATGCAATATAAAATCCCAACAGCCAGTGGAATGTTACTGGCTGGCTGTCTGACTATCCCTTTGGCTTAAAAAAATTTAAGATGAGAATTCTTTTCAGTGACTTGTATTGAGTAAGTGGCAAGAGGCTACTGTGCCACGTGAATGGTTGAATCCTTGGTCGAGCTTGAGGAACACTAGGGAGTCCCAGGAACAGGGCAGATCATGGTCTATTTATCAAACCCGGCTTTAGCTTGGTATTCAGGACTCTTTCAGGAATGATCTCAGACTGTCTTTTGATCTCTATCACTAGTGGATTCTCCCAGGTTTTCTCCTGCCAACCTAATTGGTCTTCTAATCAGGCATCTTCTCAATTATCAGAGTTTCTGATCAGAACATCTGTGCATTGTGATTACCTCTCTAGCCACATGACTTCTCCCCATGGTGTCATGTCCCAACTCTGTCTTCCCCTGAACTTGTTTGCACCATTAACTTGTCAATCAATCATGCACCAGCTTCTGAAAGAATCACTTGTGTTGGGTTTGAAAACTGGTAAACTCTTGATTTTTCTCCTGTTACTTCTTCATCTGCATTGTTTATTCCTTGGGAAAAGGACCTTTCTTCTCTCTCCTCATGGGGCATTAACACAGGACTTTGTACACTACTCATAGAAAGTAATCATTGCTTTATTTTTTTCTACTTTCTTGTATGTGTAGAACATTTTCATCCTTCTTCTCTAAGCTAAATGATCACACTTCCTTATTTATGTTACCAATTTTTCTCTCCACCCTCCAATTAGAAAAGATTTGGGTGTGCGTATAAATATGTGGGTCTCCTCCCTGCCCACCCCCTACACCCCTGCTACTTCTGTCCACCACTGGCCTGATTTTCAAATACTTAGAAACAGCAGGATACCTTCTAATAGAAACACTTCATGGGCTTAAATGAATGAAAACAATTAAATTCCTATAAAAGGCTGTGAAATTGCAAGGAGAGAGCTAGGCAGAAGTGGATAAGGGGTGGTTCTGGGCCTGTACAAGCTCACAGCCTGTCGGGGATGTTAGATTGCCTGAACACAGGACTATAGGAGTGCTTTCACTTACATGGGAACTGCCGCAAGAGGTTGCTTGCTGGCTGAGTATACGCTGGGCTTGGAGAACAGATAATTAATACCTTATTCCCTGCCTCTCTTCACTAGTGCTACTCTTGAGCACACTAAAGAATGATACGGTTTTCATTTCCAGGCTGTCAAGAAAGCTACCACATGTGTTATCCTTCTCGTCTCCCTAACTTTTGGTTTCAAAAGCTGGAGGTTGCCCTTGGCATCAGTGGTATTTTGAAAGCATTAAATGGGGGCCCTGGGAAGTAACTTCTCACCCTGAGTAACTATGCTGACATCATTTTGAAGGCAACCTCCAGCTCTTCCTGGCCCTTTCTCACATGTGCTGCTGGGCAAAGCGAACTCTTTGGTCATTTACCATTTAGTATCAGGTAATACATTTTCACTGTAACCTGGGGGAGGTAGTAGAACAGGCACGAGGTCTTTGAATTATGTTTCTGTTTTGGAAGGAGAATTATTTGAAGGTTGAGTAAGATTAGAAATGGTGGGGAAGGTCATTTTCTGGATAAGGTTTGTACTTTAAAATCTGTTCTGATACATTTTTCTCATTCACTAAAATATATGGGGATTAAAAAATTTTAGCTCCTTGTGCATATTGAGGTGGTTCACTCAGTTGAGCGTCTGACTCTTGATTTTGGCTCAGGTCATAAACACAGTGTTTTGAGATCAAACCCTGTGTTGGGCTCTGAGCTCAGCAGGAAGTCTCCTTGAGATTATCCTGGTAACATGCATGCACTCTATGTGTGTGTGTGTGTGTCTGTCTCTCTCAAAAAAAAAAAAAAAAAAAATTTTTTTTTTTTTTTTTTTAAGCTCCTTGACAAGATTCATCAAATGAAGAAATGCAATGTTATTTCTCTCAGGCAATAAAAAACATAAAATATCTTTCATTTAACACACTATTCAGAATCCCTCTGTTTTTGTTTCTTTTATTTTTAGTCATCTTTCTCTATTCTGAGGAAATTAAAGACAATGTAACTGTCTTGTGTTTCTCAACTGTAGAAATTTTGCTAACTCTTTTCCTTGGTGATCTCTCTGTTGCCCTCATCTCCCTGTTGCCCCTCCCCCTCAAGCTTCCTCTGTGGGTATGTGTAGAGCTTGAAGGGGGGTCAAGGACTTGGGAATCCTGCCTATACCTGTGCTTATTTCACAAATGCCAGAGCCATTCATTTCATCCTGTTCCTTCCACAGCAGAATTCATACTTTGGTCCAGTAAAAACACGGACAGAAATGCATCATTAGTATTAATAGTACCATATAATATAGTATACTAATATTTGGATCTTAAAGGGATTGGATTCAATATAATGTCCTAAAAGCTGGTATATAAAAAGCACTGGATTAACTCTGAAAAAATTTCTTTATACAAGGTGGCTAAATGAGTCAAGCATTGATAAAGGATCTGTCAGATTGCTGTTTTTATGATTTGTTTCATTATGTTCTGCAACAGAGTTACACAGGGACTCAGAAAAGTTATGAGGAATATTACTTTTAATTTTTTTTTCTTTTTAAACTCTTATAGTCTGCAGAGTCACCTCCAGACAAAAGCTCCATTCTGCCTAGTCACGGCTACTCCTCACTGCGTTTCTTTTGTGGAATATGCCATTTTAACTTGTTTTGAGGTTGAGTCTGATTTTGTGCATTCCCTAGTTGTTTACGTAGAGAAGAAAATTCATCCGAGTGTTCTGAGCTGTTCGTCATATTGATCATTTTTATATTTCTGTCAGCAGCAGTTTAAAGTGAGCCAAGTAAGAATGCTCTACTAAGCTGTTCTTCTGTCGCACAGAAAGCCTATATGAATCAAATGTCAATTCATTCTAAGCAAATAGTTTGCAGAGAATGTGCTAGCCTACAGAAGTTGCTGCTTCTAGTTTTTGAAATAAGTACTGGTGGACGTGGACGTGGTACTTAGCAACATTTAAAAGAAGATACTTAAAAATTTTTTGGTTTGCTCATCTGGCTAGAAGTTTAATACTGGCCTCTCTTTAACAGTTTTTGTTACTTTTAAAGAGATGATACTTTTTCATAGATTCATGCCAAGTGCTGCTGTTATAGTGGGTAATAGAAAAAGACCAAAAGACGGTGCATTTTCATTCCTTAGGAATTATTTTAATTCCTGGCTTGCTGATGTCCTTTAAGGATGGTATGTCATTTTTAAGAAAAAGAGGAAGAAAGTCATATTTGCACAGTATTTTACAAATTTGGTTTAAAAAATCATATTCATTTAAATATATCTTGTGTGTTCAGAAATAATTTTTGTCCCTAAATATTGATTTGCTTCCTACTTTTGCTGAAAAGATAAAAAGAAAAATGTAAGATATTTTGCCTCTCAAGCTGCTTATGAGTATTACTTTTGAGGATAAACTATACGTTCCAAGCTGAGAGTGGGACATGAATGTAATTGATAAAGTACTGTTCAGGGTTAGAAAAATAACAGGAGTATCATGTTGTCACGGGTTGAAATTGGCAACTCCTTGCTGCAGAGAAAGGGATTCCTAGATTTTGAAGAATGAAATATTTAGGGGCGCCTGGGTGACTCAGTTGGTTAGGCGACTGCCTTCAGCTCATGATCCTGGAGTCCTGAGATCAAGTTCCACATTGGGTTCCCTGCTCAGCAGGGATTCTGCTTCTCCCTCTGACCTCTCTCCTTTCATATTCTTTCTCTCTCAAATAAATCAATAAATCTTTGAAGAATGAAATATTTAGGAAAAGTCAGCAACACCTAACCCATTACATTTTTTATTTAAAAAGACTCAACAGTAATATCCAAGCAGAAATATGGGGTTCTAAGTCTAGATTTAAATGCCTCCTTCCTCCTAGGTCAGGGATAGCTTGATAGTAAACCTTGGTTAGGAGCGAGCCACTGTTGATAGCTTTGACCTGGGCTTTTCTTGGCTTGGCTTGAACTAGAAATCCTCCCATTTTACAAGTCAGCAGATCACCGGGGTCACTTCTGCTAAACATCACGGAGGAGGTGGGCTCCCATCCACACGAGAGGTTGTGAAGAAAATGTAAAACAGAAATGCATGGACTCGATCGCCCCAGCCTTTTTCAGTCTGCTTTCCAAAATGTCATTGGCACGGATTCTGTTCCTTTTTTTCCCCCTGTGTCAGGATGGGGGAAAAAGTGAGTATTTGCATGTGTGTTATTGGATCATTTTCTGTTCTAACTAGCTTCCAGAGGGAGCAGAAGTAAATGGGTTATGTTTAATCTACCGTCTTTAATTGGCGGTCCACTTTCTACTTAGGAAAATTTGAGCAAGGAACATGTTTTCTCTCTAGGATGAAGGGGGAGGTAGACCGTCCTCAATAATAGCACATACCCTCGTTGTCAGGAGACACTTGAGTTCTCTTGCCATAAAAAGACTTACTTTGTGGCAGTAGCTTTAGTAGCATTCATTTTGGTATTTTGTTCACTATTTTCTCTCAGATGCCTTTTGTTCATTTATTTTCTTGTCTGATTATTTCCTGCAGGGGTCTTGCTAATCCATTTTATTCTGCACGTGTGTTTAATTTGACAGAATGGAGGTGGGTCATAGAAATGGAAGGACTGGAAGGGTATTCTGAAAATGTTTTACTGTTTTTTATTTTTTAAAAGATTTTATTTATTTATCAGAGAGAGAGAGGGGGAGAGAGCGAGCACAGGCAGACAGAGTGGCAGGCAGAGGCAGAGGGAGAAGCAGGCTCCCTGCCGAGCAAGGAGCCCGATGTGAGACTCGATCCCAGGACGCTGGGATCATGACCTGAACCGACGGCAGCTGCTTAACCAACTGAGCCACCTAGGCGTCCCTACTGTTTTTTAAAATAGGTGTGATTCACTTCTTATTCATGTGATTTCGGTCATTATGTGTTATATAAAATGTGTGGTTTTGTTCACCAAACATTTGCAGACCAAGCATTGGGGATCCTGTTGGGGACTAGTCGGTCCCCTCATCCCTGGTCGGATCCTGGGTAGCAGAGGGCAAAGGCTGCCTTCCTGGGTTCAGGCTGGATTTCATACTTCTTTCTAATAGTCAGAATCTGTTCTGGGTGTGGTGACTTGGGGAAGTATCCAATGTTAACATTTCTATAAAGCTCCCCCCTCCCCCGCAAAGATTGATTGATTGATTTTAGAGAGGGGGGTGAGAGGAGCCGAAGGAGAGGGAGAGAATCTCCAGCAGAATCCCTTCTGAGGGAGGAGCTCAGAGCGGAGCTTGATCTCACGACCCTGAGATCAGGACCTGAGCCAAAATCAGGAGTCAGACACTTAACCAACTAAGCCACTGAAGTGCCCCTCTATAAAGCTTTTCAATTTGTGGAATATTATCTCATTTTCCCCAGGGAAGTTGATGGAGGGAGGGTGAGCTGTTACAAAGCTCTACGTTGGTAGAGTAGTTCTCAAATTTAAAGTTAAAATTTGCTTCATTTCATTGTTTTGAAATCTGGGTATATCTTGCAATGTATGTCAAAAGAAACTTAGGTTACTGTCTTCCCCCTGCCTTGCCAAAGTCTTTCATAGTTCTGTAGAAATGATGATAATATTTGACGTTTGTAGAGTAAGCTCACAGTGTTGATGACCAGTAGGATGGGCTTCAACAAGATAGGATATGGGAGGTCATTCATTGTGTTAGGGTGTGATTGGGGGCATACATGCATACATTAATTCTTTATTCATGTACCCAAAGCAGTCCGGGAGAAGACAGTTGGCCTTTACTGATCCGTTCTATGAATGGAATCATTAGAATGCCAGGAAGTGATTTACAGTGAAAGGTAACTGCCAGGAAGAATGAAATGTGTACAGTGATTGGTTGACTCATTCTTTTCTTCATAGTAAAGTCCTTGAATGATGCCAGGTGATAATCCTAAGATATCTTTGTGAGCATGAAATTCAGAGCAAGGGGTATTATTCATCACATAGTAACTGGTGTCTTCAACTCACTTGCAGCTTGGTCCAAAGACACTGTTGGTGGGTGAGTACATTTGCCAGGGTCAAGAATAATTATGCTTTTAGGCCAGGTATCCTTCTTCTGAGTGATAGTGATAAAATCTCACTTTTTCTTATTCCTACTCCTCCCCCTCCAAGAAGCCCATTGAGGTCTGTATACAGGGATTACTCACAATCGTGCACACACGCACACACACGCACGCGTGCACACACACTCTTTCCTTTCTCCCCCATCCCTCCCTCCCTAACATTTTAGGCATGCATTCTTGGGTCTCCTCCAGTCAGAACATTCACCCCTCATAGGTGCTGGTTTTACTTAGCTTTACTTTTACTGAGATACCCATCTCTAAGTTCTATTGGACACTGTACCATGAACCTCAGTATTTCTAGTTGGGTGTGTTAGTCACCTGATAAATTTAGGATGGGAGTTCATGTTGAGAAGAATGATTGGCCTGAAACTTAGTTGCCAGATAAAAATATTGTTTCTGTTGGAGAAAATTTTGATTTTCAAATAGATGTCACATGTCACTTTGCATTTTAGGGAAGAAATAATACAGGACAACTTGGGGTTGACCATCTGGGTATTCGAATACATAGTGCAGAGAGGCACTGTAAAAGAAGTTTCCAGTTTATGAATAGTTATCTGTACATGCCGTACCTCAGCAAATGATTTATTTGTAAAGTATGCTTTCCTATAGAGACAATGCACAAATGATTCCTTTTCCAGGTCGATTTGTCAAAGTCCATACCTTATGTTTTTTACCTGAATTCTGGGTGCTAAATCTTGGAGCAGGCTGCTAAAGACAGAATTTCTACCTCCCTTTCTTAACTCAGGCCAAAATTTTAAACCTCTTCCCCAACCCCCCCCCCCCCCCAGATTATTATTTCTTGGTGTTCTTCTCCATTAGACTTTCTTGTTCTTACTTCCATGATGATATTACTCTTTTGCAGTGTAATTCAAAAAAAGTGATGTTTCCTGCGTACTTTTTCTCCTTCTAGAATCTCAATTCCTAATTCCTCAAAGGTAGCAGATTTCTCAGCTCTTTAAGGAGAGGATCAGTGATTTGAGTGAATGACTTCAATGTGTGAATGATTGATTACCTGTACTGCCTTCTAAGAGATATTTGCATTTTAAAAGAAAGCTCTTCTCTCTAAAGAATCCTAAGTGGTAACATTTCACTACTGAAGCCAAGGCCTGAGGAAAAATTAAGGAGTTTGTGTGGGCGCCCAAAGGCTGAATTTGCAGTGTCTTTGGGTCGGGTTGACTAAGGTAGCCTTTTGGGGAAGCATCCCTTAGAGCTGCTGGTCACCCAAACACTTCCTGGCTTTCTTGCTTCTGAATCCCTATGTTTCTCTCTGATAATATCACAGTTTTTCTCCTTATGTAGTTGAGTTGATTTATATGTATGTGTATTTTAAATCAGGCCGAGTCTTGAAGATTCACCCAGCTTCCCTCCTCCCCACTTGGTGAACAAAGACCTTGTTGTCACTTTTTCTTTGGTTTTACTTTAGTTTGTTAGTCACCCATCAGGAATGAAAAACTTTTTTAATGCAAAAAAATGTCAAGCTGAATGGAGACACTGTTGCCTCAGATCAATGTTTAAAAACTGTGCTATCTCAAAATGAAACGCATTTTCTTTCTCACATTGCCCAGAAGTTGCTTGTCATTGAATTCAAGAATCAGAAATTCAGGTGGTGTGAGGTATAAGGAAATTTTTGTTGCCAAGAGACTCAAGACTCTCTTTCTGCATCAAATCCCGTTTCTCTGTTTCACAGCTGTCATGAAGTCAGTATTTAAGTGATTAAGATTATTCTGCATTACAACTTGACTTCCACTTTGGTCTGTTGTTTAAAAAAAGAAAAAATACCTTAAGCACTCCCAGCCAGAGAGGTAAGAATAATTTCCTTGCGCCAGGTCTGTGATAACATTGGATCACATACGGTCTAGGGTCAGATGGCTATCTTGTGTTTTTCCAGCTGGTGATCTTTTTATTTCAAATGTAGTTTCAGGTATAGTTGTCATTAAAGATGGTAAGGTAAATTGTTTATTAACAGGCTCTGTGAACCAGTCCTTTTTTAAAGGGTTTGAAGTGAAAACTTGAACAATCAATGCAGTATGCTGTGGGGCCTGGCTTTTGTGTCTGAGCCTTTGAAAGGGAGGAAAGCGGATTATGGTGCTGTGGATGTTGGGATAGATTGAAAGCTAGTGGACTTGGGATATGAGGCAGACCGTCTCACTCTGGGAGAGGGAATCTGTTTGCTGACCTTTGTATTATATTGTCTCTTGGTCAGAATCCCTGGTCGAGCTTTTTACAAAGAGGAATACAGAGAATTTTTAGGGCAGTGAAATTACTCTGGATGGTACTGTAATGGCAGATACACGTCACTATACATTTGTCCATTGAATGCACAGCACCATGAGTGAGCCCTGTTGTTAACCACAGACTTGGGCAATAATGACTGTGTGTCAGTGGAGGTTCATCAGTCGTAACATAGGTACCTGGAAGGGGGGGGGATGTCGACAATGGGAGAGGAAACACAGGTGTGGGGCTAGGCAATATGTGGGAACTCTCTGTAAGTTCTCCTTTCTGTGAACCTAAAACTGTTGTAAGAAATAAAATCCAAGACAAAAATTAAGAAGACTACACATGCCCAGGTGTCCCCTTTGAAGATGCTGATTCGGTGGTTTGGATGCCAGGCTTGAATCTGTGCAGCCAGAGTTCAGAACTGCTTGGAAAGGCTGGAACATCCTGTCGGCCAGGCAGTCTGGGCAGAGCACCTGCTCCTCAGGGAGAGGGGCAAGTCATAGATCAGCTCCTTGTTGAAATATTATTATGGCTGGCCAGGTAGTTTCTTCATCTAGTGGTAGGACAGGGAGTAGAGTAGAGACCCACCACTGACACCGCAGGAGGTCTTGAGTGTCTGTTTGGGTCCACTTGACAGCCTTACCTCACTGATTCGTGGCTGAATTTGTCCAGTTAGAATTTGCTTTGAACTATGCTCTGTATCCAGTAAGGGCTTGAAAAGCATTAGCTGCAGTTGTTATGTTTTAAAACGCTGATTGTTTTTTTTAGAATCCTACTATTTTTCTTGAATTCTTGATGCAAATACTAAAATCCCGTGCCATGGATAAATTCCTGGTAATATTTTTATATTTTATCGGTTAAATTAGAAATTTAGAAGGCCCATAAGTTGCACAGATACCACTTATATAGTCACAATGACTTTGTTGTTTACAGAACTTCCTTAGACTCCAAGCTTCAGTTAGTACCTTTAGAAGTAAGAAAAAAACCCACAAAATTTGAAGACAATAATATACTTTGTCTTGAAATTTTGAATAAACCAATCCCTAGTGTCCCAGGCCGTCTTATTGGAAAGTCAGAAGAGAGACATTGTCTATAAACAGTTAGATTAAAAAAAAGAGCTCAAAGATAAATTCCTTTACTGTACCACCAAAATAAACCAGAACTGTGGGAATAGAAATATAGTTGGATTTTGCATAGGAGATATCGCAGGCTATCTGACTGCTAGTCACTTAGAGCAAATGGAGGTTGGGGTGATTCTTCCTCATACACTACAATACTATTTCATTAAACTTTTATTACAAAAGGAAGGCATTTAAGGGACCATGTTTTATGAACAGCTGAGTGACTGACAGATGTTATAACTGACAGGGGTGTCTATTATTTTCATCTAGTTAAAGCCAAAAAATAAGTAAAATCCCTTGTGTGGAATCTGTGTGCATATTAACATTTCATCAACAAATAGAGTTTGTGTAACAAGCTTCAAGATCCAGGGCTCTGGGGCTTTGGTGAGGTTTTCTGCATCCCCATTTTGGGCCATGGCTCTGGGATCCACCTTTGGGCCCTGCCCCCCACCCCCCAGCCAGCATGCTGGTCAGAGGAGCGGGCCTGCTCTGCATTGTGGAGATGGAGATCCTCCCAGGGGGTGCTCCCTGGTCAGTGAGCAATTCTTGCGTCCTGAAAGCTGATGACAGCCTCTGGTTGCCAGAGATATAAACTGCAATCACCTTAGAGATACAGAAGGTGATTGTGAATGAGGGATTAAAGGTTCAGTGCTTTATCTTTTAAGGCTGAAAATTAAGCATTTATTTGCTTTGGGAGGAAAAAAGGCCATGTCCATAGAGTCGAGTTTGTGGTTGATGGTGTGTTTTGTTGGTTTGTTTTTTGTTTATAATATTGGTAGCAGGATTTTGTTATTTTGCTGTTTACCATACATTGTATAGATGAAACCTATTTTTCTATCTCATTTGTAATCTAAACTTACCTGGTCGCTTAAGAGATGAATCGTGTGCTCAGTTAAGAATTCTGAAACATGGGGGCGCCTGGGTGGCTCAGGAGGTTAAGCCTCTGCCTTTGGCTCAGGTCATGATCTCAGGGTCCTGGGATCAAGCCCCGCATCGGGTTCTCTGCTTACCGGGGAGCCTGCTTCTCCCTTTTCTCTGCCTGCCTCTCTGCCTACTTGTGATCTGTCAAATAAATAAATAAAATATTAAAAAAAAAAAAGAAAAAAAAAATTCTGAAACATGGGCGCCTGGGTGGCTCAGTTGGTTGAGAGCCTGCTTTTAGCTCAGGTCATGATCCTGGAGTCCCAGGATCCAGTCCCGCACTGGGCTCCCTGCTCAGCAGGGAGTCTGCTTCTCCCTCTGACCCTCTCCCCTCTCATTCTCTCTCTCTCTTTAGTAAATAAATAAAATCTTAAAAAAAGAAAAAAGATTTCTGAAACATGCTCATGTGCTCACTCTCTCTTTAGAAAAAAAATTTAAAAAGGCTGCTACTAAAACAAAAACAAATACTAGACCAGAAAAGACGTCATGATACCCTCAAGTAACTACATCCTGCAATAATTTTAAAGGAAACCCTGCATAGCTAGAACATGGAGGCTCACCTTTTTATTTCTAGCATCTGAAACTACATTATTTTATATTGTTCATGTCCACATCGTGCAGAATTTGCTCCGTGTTTATCCTAATCCCCTGAATCCTGTGTAATGGTAAAGAAATAGAGATTTTGTAAAGACCTCTAAGAGGTTTTTTTTTCCCTTTCTCTTTGTAGCCTTCTCTTGAAGGAATACTATATAAGAAAAGTTTCTTATACTTTATGGCGATTTATTAAAAAAAACCCTATGTGCTACAAAATCTTGTTAATGCACGTTTATCTGTCTGTGGGTGTGTGTGTGTGTTTAGTTTCCCTGTTCACTAATGAAAAGGTTTGGAAACTTTTTCATTCTTACCAAAATAAGAAAGATACATATGTGTGTGTATATACATGTATATGTGTGTGTATATACATGTATGTGTGTATATTTGCACACATTTTATATATACATACATAATGTATTATATATAATATACACACATCTTTTTGAGTAGTTGGAGAAACTTTTTCAAACTTAATTCTTATGAATAATCAGGGAAACTTAAAAATCTTTCTTTACTGTAAATGGCTCATTTATTTCTGGAATTACATTTTCAACACACACACACACACACACACAAAATAATCGCATATGGTGTCTTCCTTTTTGTTGGGGTTTGAATGGACTTTGGGACAGAGGTGTATCGACAGCTCACTCAGACTGGTAGGAAAAGAATGGTCTGGAAAATGATGGCCTTACACTATTGGAGACCCCCTCTTTCCTCTTCTGTATGGTTTTCTTTGAGTTCCTCCACTGACATGACAATGTATCAGTTGTTGTGTTTGCTCTTTGCATACCTTTCTTTCCTTGGCCTTTCATATTTGCATAGTGTAGTTAGAGCGAGCGCAGAATACATAGCTCAAGGGCTGTCATGTATGGATCGCATTGTGCGCTTCCCAGCACCGGGGCCTCAGCGCACAATAACGACAGTGTGGAGGGGCCTACACGGAGACTGCGATGGCGCTTTACACAGCGCCAGTGGTGTGTGGCGCCCGCTGCAATCTGCCGCCTAAGCAGTTGCACAAATTCCTCCAAGTCGAGAGGTCTCCAGAAATGTCATGTTTTGGCCTCAGTAGCGAATGCCACAAATAACAGCACAGGCTCGGGGGACCTTGCTCAGCTTCTCGGATTCCAGCCTGCCTTTCTTTAGCTGGGTCTGCCGTGGATTGCTTTGTTTTATTTTGTTTTCAAGTCCCCAGAAGTTAGGTTTCCCACCCTTGAATAACATATTTCAAACCCATCTAAATTGTCTTGTTCTTTTTTCTCTTTGGGAGAGCTCTCATATATTCTGAAGTTTTTTAGAGATGAAGAAAAATCTGATAACCTGGCAAGTAGATGAAAGGGCTTTTTTTTGTTGTTTAATTTTTTAGCCCATTGATTTTTATATTGCTGGTCCATGCTATAGGGGGTTAGGGAGAGGCAGATAGGGGAAAAGAGACTGTAAAGCTTGTTGGTGTTTAATATAGAAAGATTTCTCTTGAAAGTGTTCTTGGCAAGTATTATTAACCATTTTATGATGTGGGAGCACCTGAGTAGCTCAATTGGTTAGGTGCTCACTGGGTCCTGGGATCCAGCCCCTGTCCAGGTCAAGCTCCCTGTTCAGCGGGGAGCCTGTTTCTCCCTCTCTGTCTCCAGTTCCTCCTGCTTGTGCTCTCTCTCTCTTTGTCAAATAAAAAATAAAGTCTTAAAAAAAAAAAACAAAAAACAGTCGTATGGTATTGTTTAACTTGGTGCTACATTATTAGATTTGCACTTGACACAGATTATAGTCTGTAAAGATTCTAGTGTAAGATACAAAGCAGAGGTGTCCTTGCAGATAGCAAGAGGAAATAACAGTGAAGTTGATGTCTTAGTGAACGAATGTAGTATCTATAAAACCTCACTGTCCCCTGCTGTATGAAGGTGGGGCATGTCCGGCTCTTAAGAGGAAGAGGCAGATTCCCTCTTCTGCTTTTGTCCTTCCTCTAGTTCTCAAGAAGTATTTGGAAATGTTCTAATTACTAAAAAAGAGTTTAAGTGCGATGTAGAATTATGAAGATAAAATGTAGGTCTGTGGCGGTTCTTCTACCAGAATGTAGTTGGCAGTGTGTGTTTGGTTTAGTTCCTTGAGTGTTTATGGGTGGTAGTCCATGAGCTAGATCCAGGAGATTGTGTAAGCCTGCTAGCCAGAGGCTTGAATTCTAGTCTCAGCTCTCCCAGGTTTTTGGCTGGCATCGTGGCACCGAGCCATTCCATCCAGCGGATATATTTTGGCCTCCTAGTGAGCTGGTTACTCAATGAAATGCTGCCCTAAGAGATGTTAAAGTAAGACATACTTTGCTTAAAGAATTCGGTCTCCAAATGTAGTATGAAAAGGAGTAGAATATAAGAATAAGTACCATAGATGTGCAATAAAGTGCTTGAAAGAGAAGGATGAATATCAGGAGACTGGAATAGATTTCATAGGGAAGGAGAATTTGGAGATTTGTCTGAAGGTAGAGTTTCAATAGTTTGAAATATATCAAGGAAAAAAAAGAAACTTAGAGTATATCTTGTTCAGTCCACAATCTTCTTTATCCGGCGTAATACCCCCAAAGTGCTGTGACAGCTAGTAGTACTGTATCTTAGGTGCAGATAGTAAAACAAAATCTCTGTTTTGTTTGGTTAGCAAATGCATATCTGTAGTCCTTCCCTGCAATAGAATCCAAATTATTGTTTATTAAAGGAAAAAGTCAAAACAATGGTAATAGGAGAAAATTGCCAGGGTGCCTGGGTGGCTCAGTGGGTTGAGCGTCTGCTTTCAGCTCAGGTCATGATTTCGGGGTCCTGGGGTTGAGCCCTGCATCATGTAATTGCCCTGTGTCCCTGTGTCAGTCTCCTCACTCAGCAGGGAGTCTGCTTCTCCCACTCTCCTCCCCCTTCCCTGTCCCCATTTCTTTCTCTCTCTCTCTCAGATAAATAAATAAAATCTTAAAAAAAAAAAAAAGAGAAAATTGCCTTCCTGGATTGAAATATAGAGTACTAATGTTTATGGATATCACAAATAAAAATTCAGGTCTTCAAAAGAAATTCAGGAAATCAGTCTGAGAAGTGGGTTAAACTCTCTGTAACCTCAGTTTTCTCATTTGTGAAACGAGATTGGATGAAATAAGTGTGAAAGTTCTTTAATCATATTTAAAATCAGTTATTTTTAGAGCAACTCAGAAGGGTCCTGTGATTTCAGCTGCCTTTTAATGAATCCATATAAAGTGTCAAATATTTTATTAAGCACTTTAAATACACCTCATTTAATTATCACCATTATACAAGGAGTATTTGTACTTTAGAGAGAAGAAACTGAGGCATGGTATAAAGCTAAGTAACTTGCCTCTGCTTACATACCCTGTTAAAAAGTAGGGCTCTCAATTCAGTTCCAGGTCACAGCATTTTGCTGCAATATCTTTCCTAGTATAGTTGAGAATCCGTGATTGTTCTTACAGGTGTGGTACACACAAGAATCTGGAGGGGATGGGGGCTCCTGGGTGGCTCATTTGGTTAAGTGACTGCCTTCATCTCAGGTCATGATCCCGCATCAGGCTCCCTGCTCAGCGAAGAGCCTGCTTCTCCCTCTCCCTCTGCCTGCTGCTCTGCCCACTGGTGCTCTCTAGCTCTCTGTCAAATAAATAAATAAAATCTTAAAAAAAAAAAGAATCAGGAGGGGAGAAGGAACAATTTCTACTGGCATACCCCCCACATCTTTCTATATTACAACTATAAGTTGAGTGTTGGTTCCCCTCCCCTGAATGATGAGAATTAGCCTTTGCAGAGTGTGTTGTGAACAGAGTGAAGGCAAAGAGAAGTTGGGAGCCATGGGGTTCATATTGCTGACAGAGCACATGCAGGCAAGTTTGATTAGCAGATGAGTTCTTATTGTTTCATGTTATTACATTTTGTATATAGTATTTAATATGGGATAATCGGGTATATTTTCTTTATAAGAGAAGAAGAGAAAAAAATTTATAATTTTTGAGTTAGTGTCCAAAAGCAGATCGGTTTCAGGTGGCTTAAGAGTAACTTCTCTGGGTATTTTGTTATAATTTACTTTGGTCAATCCTTATTGCTTAGCTTATGTTTCTTTCCCTCTTGGCTTGATGGCTTTGCTGTATTATTTTTAAAAATGTCAAAACCTTTTTGAATGTTAGTGAGTCAGAATAATAAACAGTGGAAGAAAGTGATTGTAGAGTACTAGATTTCATTTTATGTGGCTAGATACCCATATAGTTTCCTTGAGAGTTTTAAGCCTTTATGTCTTTAAAAAAAAATTTTTTTTAAAGATTTTATTATTTTTAGAGAGAGTGCTTCTGTGCACATCGGCGGGGCAGTACAGAAAGAGAGGAAGGAGAGAGACAGAATTTACAGCAGACTCCTTGCTGAGTGTGGAGCCGGATGTGGGGCTTGATCTTGTGACCTTGTGATTAAGACCTGAGCAGAAATCTACTCACATGCTTAACTGACTGAGCCACCCAGGCGTTCCCATTACATCTTTTAATATTGCCTTTCACGTGTTTTCTGTACTGTTTTCAATTAGAGGTTTTTAAAAAAAATTTTTTTTTAAGATTTTATTTTTAATTAACCTCTCCATCCAACTCGGGGCTTAAAGTTACAACCCTGAGATCACGCGTCCCATTCTCCATTGACTGAGCCGGACAGGTATCCCTTCAGTTAGAATGAGGAGGTCTACATAGGTTTCCTTAGAATTCTGTCCTCCATGTCTGAAATTCTTTCATATTTTTCTTCTTTCTTTGCTGCATTCTGGGTAGCTTTTTTTTTTTTTTCTTAAAGATTTTATTTATTTATTTGACAGACAGAGATCACAAGCAGGTAGAGAGGCAGGCAGAGAGAGAGAAAGAGAGGAGGAAGCAGGCTCCCCGCTGAGCAGAGAGCCTGATGTGGGACTCGAGCCCAGGACCCTGAGATCATGACCTGAGCCGAAAGCAGAGGCTTAATGCTCTGAGCCACCCAGGCGCCCTCTGGGTAGCTTTTTAAGATCCATCATCCGGGTCACTGGTTTTCTGTCTGTGTCAAACTCTGCCCATTTGGATTACAACTGATTGTTAACATGTTTTAGTTATAGATATTCTATTTGGTTCTTTTCAGAATCTGATTTTTCATAGTTATTTATTGATATTATATAATATTCATTTATTTCTTTAAACAGGTGAAAGTGTTCTGTACTTGAGAATTCCATTATCTATAGTCTCTGAAGATCTAATTCTGATCTTGTAATCTCAGTAGTAGTGATGGGTTTCCTTGTGCATGCTTTGATTATTTTGGTTATATTTCTTGGGATTTTATATTTGGGAATCATTTGCTTCAGCCCAGACAGCTGGATACATCCAATTCCGAATCAGTTTAAACCAAATTCTTTTTTTTTGAGATTTTTGAATCAAAAAGATAATGAGTAAACTCTCTGTGTGTGTGCATGCACACGTGTTTAATAAATCATATTAATAGTGATAAGAAATGTTAACGCCAGTCTCCAAAACTGCTTGGTGGGCCAAATAATGGTAATTTTTTTTCTCCTTCATTTCTTGAGAAATGGTTTGTAGAACAGTAATTCTGATGTAGAGTAAGTTAGTAAGCAGTGTATTAAAATAAGATAGTGCTTTATTTAGCCAAATAATTTTGGGAAACGTCAGGTAAACAAGTTTTTTTCATCATAGAGCTTCTCAGGATATCTTGCATGCAAAACAGGAAGTTCGATGCATAACAGTTAAGCAGAATTTTTCTATGTCCCACTCTTACTTTCCTTTTGGGGGATGGGAGATATACATGGAACATCTCATGGGACTAGTGGGACCAGTGGAACATGCTTGCTGCTGGAAGTCTGCCTCCTGATACCCTTTGCTTCTGCTTATTGCTTTCTCTCTATCTTTACCTCTGTGTTTATACCACTCATCTTGTATTTAAACTTGCTGAGGGAAGATGTGATTGTATGTGATAATCTTTATCCTAGAGTAAGATATTGTCTTTGAGTAGAGCTATTGTATGAAGCTGTATCATAGGTCCTTGGTTAGTATTCTTTGGACCAGTTGGACCAGGTCTCTAGTTATTTCTAGAGAGGTAGATTCATAGGACTTTGTTTTCCCTTGGGGAACTTCCTTTTTATTTTGTCATTTGACAGTAAATTTTCCAGGACCATCTATGTCTTATTTATCATTGTTTTCACGATGTCTTAACAAGGGAACTAAAACACATTAGTTGTTGGATCAGTCTGTGTGGAGCCTTTCACCTTGGCAAGCTCTGGCAGTCTTCTGAGAGTGGAACAGTATACCTGGCAGGCATTGTGTATGACTTGTCCATTATGGATGGGTCATTTTTCTCCCTCTTACTTTATTCTCCAGTATCTTTTGTAGAGAAATTGGCTCCATCAGACTCTATAAACATCCAAAGTGAAAAAGAAGTTCTTTCGAATATGTTCTTTCTCTGCCTTGTGATGGAAGTAATTTCCTTTCAGATTATTTCAGATGCCACAGTCTTGGTGAAGCTGTGGTTTTTCTCCAACCCCGTTACTCATCACTTGGTATTTGTATCTTTCAGTACCTGCCCCACGGTATTTCTGCATTTTTATCTTCCAGCCAGACTTTGAGTGCATGGAGGGTGGAGAGGTTGAATGGAAGCTTCAGTAATATCTGTGTGCAGTTAAGATCTAATCAAGCATTTCACATTCCAGTTTCCTGGAGAAGGGGAGGAGAGAATAGCAGAGAAGCAGTCTGAGCCTCTAGAAGATACTTTGGCATTTGTTGCATGTGGACTAATGAAAGAACAGTTGCCAACAGGATTCAGCTGGCCGAGTAGGGCACTTGATTTGGCACGGTGAATGTACTGTCTCACTGGGAAAATTTGGCCCTCACAGTGAGCTGTAAGATACTTGTGATTTCCTTTTACAGTTACAGAGACTCAGTGGCTTGCCTATCGTCACGCTTGTGTAGTAACAGTAAAGTGCCTACAGGCTGTTGAATGAGCAGGGGACTGGGTCTGACTCCACCCCCTGTGCGGCTGCCTCTGGGCTGCCCAGCACACCACCGCCCAGTTGTGGTGCTGAGCTTTGTGCATGTTTCCCCCTTAGTCCTTCAGGGGAATCCGTGAGAGCATGTTTCTATTTTTGAAACTGAAACCAGTGAGAAAGTATGATTTACTAATAAAGTTTCACTCTGATCCTGTGTTGGAATATGTTTTCTCTTTGGACTGAGGTAGATGTATTTTCATAGACATTTATTATCTGAAATATCCTTTTTACCCTAATTTCAAGTTGTGTTACCATAAAATAGTATGACTTTCCTTTTGATTCCGTGACATTTCTTCATGATATCTACAGCTAACTGGTTTCAGTAGTTTGCTCATTTGAAAGTAGTTGTCACATAGAGCAAGACATTTTTAGAAATGATAAGTTTGGGAACTTTATCTGATTGAAGTTCAACTTCTTATATTAGCTTCTGCTGAGTTTTTAGTGTCTTTCTAAATAAGACGTTGATCTCTGTTTTATAGTAGATAAAATGTTCCCTGCGAGTCCTTTGTATCTCGTAAATGCATGGGGGATGATGTCCAAGTAGATAGGTGTGGTCTAAGCTGTAGCTGACTGCTGTCTTTGCCATCTCAGATAAGGAAGGTTCCTAACTACAAAGTGGATGCTGAAATTGTAGCTAAGGTCAGTCACTAGAAGCCTGAAGAGGTGAAATATCATCTAATTAAAAATAAGTATGTTACATATAGTATACTACATAGTTGAATCAGTAAGCATTTTTTGACCAGCTGTTATGATGGACAGCTTTCTGGTCACTGGGCATTCAGAAGTGAACAATGTTGTTGAAATTCATGTCTGAGAATTCACTAATTCTATCTTAAATTATTGATTATCTCTAAAATATTCTTTGAGGTGCCTGGGTAGTCAGTTAAATGTCCTGCTCTTGATTTCCACTCAGGTCATGACCTCAGGGTCACAAGATTGAGCCCTGTGTCGGGCTCCATGCTGAACGTGGAGCCTGCTTAAGATTCTCTCTCTGCACCCCTTCTCTGCCCATGTATGTGCACATTCTCGCTTTAAAAAAAAGAAATTCTTTTATTTGCAACCATATCTCTTCATATCTATTCCAGGTTCCTATAAAAAGACCATAGTTTTTACTGTATGTTTAAGAAAGCCAGCCATCATGCTTTGAGTTCCCTTCTCCTCATAAAATTAATTTAAGATACCTCTAAGCTCAGAATTTTAATTATATAGGTTAATAATTGCATGCAGATCAAATAATGAAATTGAGAGCCTTTCACTGTAAAAGCTTAAGCCAAAAATCTCATATAAGTGAAATCAGTCACTTTTCATGTTATAGAGCTCACCAGCTTCTAATAATAAGAGCCAATATTGATTAAGCCCGGTATGCCACCCACACTGTTCTAAGCTCCTTGGATGTCTTATAGCTCACTTAGCACTCACTGCTCCCATGGTGCCTTCTGTTGCTCCATTTCACAGATGTGCAAATTAAGGCAAGTAGAAGTAAAGTGGCTTTTCCTTGGCCACATAATTTGTAAGTGGTCAAGGTACAGTGCTTACTATGCTGAAATAATTTGTCTTTTTATCCTTCTTCCCTCTACTGTTTGGTATAATTCTATTCTTCTTTTTTTTTTTTTTCCCCTAAGAAACATTATTATAAAAGGTACGGTAATGAAAGTTCCAGATTATCCTTTGCATGTCTTTCAGACATGAGTTTTCCACCTCTACTTCCACGAAGCCTAGGAAGAAAAAGCTAGAGAGAAACCAGCCCTTGAATTGAGTTTCTCTGAAACTGCCTTTTGCAGTCCCTTATCAGAGTTGTACTTATTTGACATTAAATGTCCTTCATATCTTACTGCCTTGTTTAAGATACATCTGTGAAAGACATTTATTTCCACACAGTGGATGAATGAATGAGTATCCATTTTGAGAGTGTAAGGGCATTCATCTTGAGGATGAAAATGTCTGAGGGCGGGTTCGGTTTTCACTTGAGGTCCAATAGCTGCTTATATCATTGCGGGGTAAGGGGAGGCCTGTGTCTGAGACCTCACAGTTGGGCCTGCCCAGGGATATGCATCTTAATTGGGAATGTCACTGCTTTATGTTTTGTCACCGATTAGACAATGAACTTTTCTTCTGTGGCTGTTAAAGTCTTTTATATCTCTGTGGATAGCAGTTTCTTAAAGCATTTTTTTTTTTAAAGATTTTCTCTATTTATTTGAGAGAGAGAGAGTGCAAGAGAGAGATGGTGGGAGGGGGAGAAGCAGGCTCAGAGAGCCTGAGGTGGGGCTTGATCCCAGGACCCCAGGACCTGAGTTAAAGACACACGCTTAATTGACTGAGCCACCCAGGGAGCCCCAACAAAACAAAACAAAATACAGCAAACTATTTAAGGCAAAAGTTTGTTACATCCTTGGAGGCAACTGATTTTATTCTCCCAGTTCTGTTAGTATCTTAAAGTTTTGTCTTGAAGACTGAATGTCTTATCATTATCAAGAGAAAGCCTAACTTGAATTGAAAACAATTTTATTTCTGTTCTACCAATATCATGGAACAGAAATCAAACCTAAGTACTGATGGGATAAATGATGTTAAGATACAGTGAAGAGTAGGGTCAGATAATTTTCCTGGGGGAATGCCTTGTAGAGAGGACATAAGCCACCTTAAGGAATTGAGAGGGGCAGTTTGGACATATTTCTGTACTATTTAAAAATTAAATGAACTCCTAGCACCTTACTTTTTGAGTCCTTTTTATATTTTTGTGGAGTAGAAAGTAAAGCATAGAGCATTAGATCATGTTTTCATTCTAGAATTTATGCTTTGTATATATGGTGGGGAGAGCGAGGATTCTAAAGTGAAAAAGTTGTTCGTCGCTCTTTTGTATTATAAAAGATTGGGAAACATTTTATATTACACTAAATATTATCTGATGTGAATTCCTTCATTTATAGTATTCATGGAATCTTCAGTGCTTGAAAAGTAAAGATACCTTTTCTTTTCCCTCAGAAACGTGCTAAGGGACAAGTGTTATTTGACAAAGTGTGTGAACATCTCAATCTTCTGGAGAAGGACTACTTTGGACTTCTATTTCAGGAAAGCCCTGAGCAAAAAGTAAGTGAAATGATTCACGTTTATTTGTATCTTCTTAGAAAAATGTTGTATTTTTTTTATGCAGTATAAAATTTTGCGTTAAAATTTATGACATTTTATATCCATTTTAGAAATTTGGTAAATATAAAAAACCCATGCAAAGAGAATCACCTATTGCCCTTGTGTGTATGTTTTTCCACTAATACTGTAAGCAGAGAGAATGGAATGTCTTATTCGGTGTTAATTATTAGAGACTGAAAGAACGGATTTAAAAATTTTTATGTTGGATTTTTAGCTCTTGAATTTCACTTGTATGGTAGAAATTAAGCATGCCTGAAAAGCAGGGAAGGAAGCAAATGGGAAGGAATGTCAAGAGTATTGGACGCTTGGGAGAGAGCGTTTGCCTTGCTGTACAGATTGTGGTGGCTGTGTGGGGTAAACGCATTCTCTGCCCTGTTGGGTTACTGAGAGGCAAAAAAGGAGGTGAGGTAGATTCAGGTAGTAGATTCGAGCGGTTCGGACCCCTTGTAACTCTGCCTGACATCAAGAGTGTTGAGATTGTTCTGCTCCAGGAATTTCCCAACAGGATCAGACTGCTGTAATGCTTGATGCTGACCATTAGCATTCCAGGGAGTGTCAGGGCCTCTCAGTTTTGTATGTAATTTTAAGGAGAGAACGATTACGGTCAACTATTTTACCAGAACTATTAAAGAAAGAACTTTTAATCCAGTCTGGCAGTTAACTAACCTGCAGCCTTCTGTCTTAGTCGACTAGTCTGGGCATTTCTAACGTAGTACCATAGACTCAGTGTTTTATCAACAATGCTGGAAGGCTGGGACGTCCAAGATCAAGATATGCACAGGTTCAGTGTCTGGTGATGGCCCACTTTCTGGTTCATAAGGGCATGCCTTCTGTGTCCTCACAAGTGGAAGGGATGGGGACCTCTCTTGAGCCTCTTTTATAAGGGGACTACTTACTCTTCCTGTTCACGAGGCCTCCACCTTCGTGACCTCATCACCTCCCAAGGGCCCCACCTCCAAATATTGTCACACTGGAGATTAGGTTTCAACTACAAAGGGTATGGACGGCCTCACACATCCATTCAGTCTCTAGCACTTTCTTTCTTCCTTGTTAAGAAAGGACTGTTTCCTCTTTTACTTGACTTTAAGTAATGGGATATAACTGGGGGAGAAGATACTGAGTGTAGGGCTACACTCAGTGTAGGACTGAGTGTAGGATAAAGTTTTCATCCTGTTGCACCCTAGAGTGAAGCCCTTTTAGCTCTATTAGACTGAGGTTGTGGAGAGACTCACTGAGATCGGGCTGAGATAGTTACTTTCTTGTATCTAACATTTTTGTCACAGTCAATAGAACAAAATAGCGAGTTGAGGAACATAGGCGGTGAAGTTTATTTGCCCACATGCTGTCATTGTTTATGTGTCCTGGTAATGAAATACAGGGAATTAAGGGTGATAATTACATATAAATCAAGTTTTCTCAATTTGTTTAGTCTTAAAGCTTTACTACTTAATTGGTGGTTTAATTCCACATTTAAACAAAAGACAATTAAATTGCATGCCTGCTGCAGAATAGTATTCAAGTATTCTTATTAGAATTCCGTTTAGAATACTTTTCTCAGAAGTAGTAACATATTAGGTATTTGACTAAATAAACTAGGTGCTCCTTTTAGACATGAAATGAAAAGGTGGTTCTTGATAATATTTCTAATCCTCTGCCCTTCTGCTGGTCCTCAAAACTATCAAAGAGGAAGTGATGGGAATTTGCCCATCATTATCCACTTTTTCCTGAGATTACATATGGGGAGAGTCATAAGAGCATTTAAACTTTGTGAAAGAGAGAAACCATCTAGCATATTGTAAAATATGAGAAGAACACATATTGTTAGTAGAAACAGGATATGCTACATAAAGACATCTGGTATTTCTGCAACCCTAGATTTACATGTGAAAGAGTGGTATTTAGATAGTAGGATTCACTAGTTTTTATTTTTATAACTTCCAACATATGTGTCTAGTCCATGTCTTTGACCTGAATCTCAGACTCTTTTTAACTTCCTATTGGACACTGCACTCAGTTGTCTCAGAGCAAACTGGCATCTTCCCCTTAAACTTCATCTGTCCCCTGAAGAGTGGATATTGGTCACTTCCACTCTTTCCACTGCTTGTCAGTCAGAGAGGTCTGTATTTTCTATCCGATAACATACCTTGCATAGTTTTCTTGGTCCTCAGTTTTGGCTTTGGTTTAGACCCCTGTCCTCTCTTGCTGTGACGATTTTGTTACCTTCTATGGGGGTGAATGGTCTGGTCCCTGGCCCCTAGGATCACACTTCACACTGTTGCTACACAGAGTTCTCAGGAGTGCATATGGGATCTTGGCACTCCCTGGTTTAGCACCATTGAATGGATCCAATCTGACCCAATCAGTATGACTGACAAAGCCCTACTTTGTTTGTTTCATTTCTCATTAACCTCCCACATACATACACTGCACACCAAAGTTCTCTCCTAACAAGAGCCCTGTTGGTCTGTACCATATCTGCTTGAACATACTGTTCTTTACATTTGGAACATCCTTTATTTGAATGCCTACTTTAGATTTAAGAACACTACTCCAGGGGATTCCCCTTGACCACTTTCTATTACCATTTCTCCTGTTCCCCACTTGAGGAGAATTGACCACTTCTTCCATCTGCTATTTAGACATTTAGCACAAATCTCATTTGTGTCACCCTTTCTTCCCAGTACTCTCAGAACTTCTTCCCATTACTCTAGGAACTCCACACCCTTTTATTTTTATAGCCTCAGTCTTTCTAGACATTAACAAATATTTATTAAATACTGCCTTTGTGCCATCTTATACGCTTTAGGATGACCACTAGCAAAAATATAAAATAAGAAATGTTAGCAAGGATATGAAGAAACTGGGACCCTCGTGCATTGGTAGTGGGAATGTTAAATCATGTAGTTATTGCAGAAAACAGTATAGAGGTCACTCAAAAAATTAAAAATAGAACTATATGATCCAGGAATCCTGTTTCTGGGTATATGCCCAAATGAACTGAAAGCAGGATCTTGAAGAGAGATTTGCAGACTCATGTTCATTGCAGCATTACTCACAATAGCTGAGAGGTGGAAGCAAGCCAGTGTCCACCAATGAATGAATTGGATAAACAATATGTGGTAGATACAAAATGTGGTGAGTGGAATATTATCAAGCCTTAAAGAAGGAGATCCTGTCACATGCTATAACATGGATGAATCTATAGGACATTATGTGAAACAAGCCAGTCACAAAAAGATGACAAGCACTGTGATTCCGTTTATATGAGATATCCATAGTCAAGCTCGTGGAAGCTGAAAGTAGAACGGTGTTTGCCAGGGACTAGGGCAGGGGGGGAAATGGAGAGCTGTTGTTCCATGGGTATAGAGTTTCAGCTGTGCAAGGTGAAGTTTCAGAATCTGTTGCACATCAATGTGAGTATAGTTAGTATTGCTGAACTATATACTAAAAATTAGTGAAGATGGTAAACTCTAGGTTAAAAATATTCCCTGTATGCAGGGTGCCTGGGTGGCTAAGTGAGTTAAAGCCTCTGCCTTCGGCTCAGGTCGTGATCCCAGAATTCTGGGATCAAGCCCAGCCTTGGGCTCTCTGCTCAGCAGGGAGCCTGCTTCCTCCTGTCTCTCTGCCTACTCTCTCTCTGTCAAATAAATGAAATCTTTAAAAAATAAATAAATAAAAAAATAAATTCCCTGCATGCAAACCAGCGTATTACTGTGAATCCAGCAGTAAATAGTTAAGACAAAGACTGTCTTCGCAGATGTCCCCACTATGTTCCAGCTGAGGAGACTGTGAAGAAAAAGCTATATGGTTATCAAAATTTGGTTACTGCTCTATAGGAAACAGTATTAATGGTGAGGACAGCTAAGAGTGAATGCTGCTTGAGGAAGGAGAGACCTAAAGTGGGTGGGCTTGAGCTATTGGGGGGTGGGATGAGAGGGGGTTAAACAGCACTGCTCACCAAAAGGAGGACATGGCCTCAGTTGAAGTTGTGGTAGCAAAAGACAAGTAACGAATTTCTTTTTAAGATTTATTTATTTATTTGAGAGAGAGAGAGACAGTGAGCAGAGGGAGACAAGCAGACTCCCTGAAGAGTGGGGAGCCTAACATGGGGCTTGATCCCAGGACCCTGAGATCATGGCCTGAGCCCAAACCAAGAGTCAGATGCTTCATCAACTGCCACCCAGATCACCCTAGTCAGATAACGAATTTAAGAGAGATTGAGGAAGGAGGTAAAAGCAATCTGCTGACATAACACCAGAGGAGGCCTAGATTTTTGGATGAATGGAGATCTCATTTAGTGAGTTGGGGAGGGCCTAGTTAGGGGGATGGTAGGGTATATCATGAATGTCATTTCAAGACATGTTTACTTTAGGTCAGATAACAACTTTTAGAAGAATAAGTAAATTTTATATATATTTTAAAGAATGAGTGCTAATATTGCCTGGGTGGCTCAGTCAAGTAAGCATCGACTCTTAATTTTGACTCAGGTCATGGTCTCAGGGTTGTGACATTGAGCCCTACATCAGACTCTGTGCTGGGTGTGGAGCCTACTTAAGATTCTCTCTCTTCCTCTCCCTCTCTCTCTGTGTCTCCCCCCGCCTCCTTTTTTTTTTAAAAGTGACTTCTGGCATGGAAGAAATTCTCATGGTGGAACTCCAGAGTTCAGTGTGGTGGTTTTATTTCTGGACAGGAATATCCTATTTATATTGAGGCTCCAAGTTAGGCATACTTATTTATAACTTTATCTTAGAATTAGAAAGTGACATAAAAAATATTCCGAATGGGGGTCAGGGTGGCTCATTTAGTTAAACATCTGACTCCTGTCTCAGCTCAGGTCTTGATCTCAGGGTTGTGAATTTGTGAGCTCCATGTCTAAACAAAAGAAACATGACTATTAATAGCCGATCGTTTTGGGATTCTCACAATGCTGCAAGCAAGGTTCTATGACTTCACACATCTTGTCTCCTACAGCCCTAAAAAGTTGATATTGTTAAGCACACTTTGAGCTGAGGCTTAGAACAGTTAAATAATTCACCCAAGGCCACCGAGGCAGTAAAAATTGAAAGTAAGATTCAAAACCAGGTAAACTAAGAAGGAAAAAAAAAAAAAAACCATAATCGTCCTTAATTTTGTCAGTTAAAGGCATAAAAATGGGTACACTATTTTATAGCTATCCTGACTGGAAAAATGGAAGAATGTCGTCTTGCTTTAGAGGGATTTTTCATCTTATGAAATCCTAAAAACATCCTGCAAGATTTCATATATGGGTTGATGGAAAGTATTACGTGTTGTGTTCCCGATATGAGTTTTTCCAGTTGATATTTTTGTAATAGTATCAATAAATCTAAGGGACATCTTGACTTACCAGTACTGATTGTGAGATTCCATGCCAGTGCTTCTCTAAAGCAACATCCCCTTCCCCCCCTTTTTAGACTTATTTATTTTTTGAAGAAAGGGAGAGCGAGGTTCAGGAGGTTGTGCAGGAGGGGCAGAGGGAGAGGGAATCCCAAGCAGACTCCAAGCTCAGTGCAGAGCCTGATATGGGGCTCCATCTCATGACCGTGAGATCATGACCTGAGCTAAAACCAAGAGTCAAATGCTTAATGGACTGTACCACTGAGGCGCCCCAAGGACTTTTTCCTTCTTGTCAGAATTAGCTGTGGGACAAATTTCCAACTAGGAATCCTATTTTTCTGCTATCCAGTCTTTCTTACTGTTAACTCCACCCAGGCACCCATACATGTACCCACCCACCCCACCACTTAGGCTCACTGGCTATGCCATGATTCCATTCTTCCCAGTTTAAAAATAGTCGTATCGCTATTTATATATGGGATACTGAAGGGCGTTATGTTATGGGCTGTGTTAAGTAGGTGGGATATAACCTTATCCCTCACACATTTGGAGACAGAAAATAGATAAAACTTTTTGGTCAGTTTCTTAGTCCATTTGGGTTACTATAACAAAATATCAGACTGGGTGGCTTATCAAAACAAATCATTCACATTTCTGAAGGCTAGAAGTTCAAGATCAGGGTGCCAGCATATTTGGTATCTGGTGAGGATCTACTTCCGGATTTACAGTCCCTGTCTTCTTGCTGTGTCCTCACATGGTGGAAAGGATAAAGGAGTTCTATGGAGTGGCTTTTATAAGGGGTGCTAATCTTGATCATGAGGGCTCCACTCTCATGATCGAGTTATCCCCAAAGGCGCCACCTCTTAACACCATCACATTGGACATTAGGATTTCAGCATAGAAATTTTAGGGGGACACAAACCTGACCATGACAGTCAGGCTAATATTATCTGAGTACATAGGTTTCTAGTAATCTCAGTTCAATGACACAATTTAATATTCCCTGTCCTCAATATCAGCTGGACATTTGTTAATGACTAGCTAGGGGACACTTGCAAGTTTTATTAGCTTGAACAAGGGTCTGAAAATTTTATATTATTGTATATTGGCAAATCTACGAATTTTAGAAGTGATATTAGCAGGTTAGAAATAACATTCTGTCCTAGAAATTGAGAATTTTGACCAATATACTGGATGGGGGCAGAAAAGGGACATTCTGCCCGGAAGAAAAGGAGTAGCTCCAGTGTGAACAAGGACAGTGTGCACGAGAAATTTCTGGCTGTTTGACGGGACTGCAGGGTGCGGTAGCCCCTGAGTCTCTGTACAGGAGGGATCTGGAGCAACTGGCAAGTTGGAAGGAGGAGCTGGGTACTTGTCTTGAAGCTGTGTTTCCTCAGCAAGCACAGTGTTTATTTAAAAAAATTTTTTTTTGAAGATTTTATTTATTTATTTGACAGAAAGTAGGAGAGCACAAGCAGGGGGACTGTCAGAATGAGAAGGAGAAGCAGGCTCCCTGAGCCTGATGTAGGACTTGAGCCCAAGACCCTGGGATCATGACCTGAGCCAAAGGCAGTTGCTTAACCAGCGGAGCCACCCAGGCGCTCCAAGCACAGAATTTAACTTATATCATGGGTAAATTTCGGGTGCCTTGTGGGGAATCCTGATGATCCTGGGAAAGCTAGGCAAAGAACATTTTTTTGGAAGGTCTTGTATCTTATGCTAAGGACTTTTATCCTGATAGGAAGGGTTTTTAGAATGTGACATTGTTTGCATTTCAGAAAGAGTAACCTGTTGATGATTTGGAGGGAGATTATAGGGGACTGAGACCAGAGGCAGGAAGGTCAGTTGTCTAGACCAGAGGTGATGGAAACTAGGGCATGACATAAGGAGGAAAGATAAAGAGATAGAGATACTGAGTAGGGAATGTCTGTAGATGACTTTGTGGCCCACCATCTCTGTGGCATGAGGGCGATGGAGGGGTTGGCAGAATAAGTCCCACATTTGGCGCTTGGTAGCTGGGAAGCTTGTTGTAGACTTTTTTTTTTACAAAGGGACTTTGGAGGAGGAGCAGCAGTTTGGGGTTGGGGGTGGAGATAAAATCTCATTTTCATTTTGCTAAATTGGAAATACTGGTAGGGTGTTGGCTACATGATTTTTGGGGATCAGGAAGTGGGTAGGTGAGGGATGAGGAACGTTAACAGTATATTGACTATGAGAGTGGGGTGGGACACCTGCCTGGCCCAGTTGGTTAAGCGCCTGCCTTAGTCATGATCCGGGGATCCTGGGATCGAGCCCCATATCAGGCTCCCTGCTCAGCAGGGAGTCTGCTTCTTCCTCTCTCTCTGGTACCTCCTCACTCCTCCCCAGCCCATGTTCATGCTCACTCTCTCGCTCTCAAATAAGTAAGTAAACTCTTAGAGAAAAAAAAAAAGAAGAATCTGAGATATTTAAGAAAATTTGGTTATGAGGAGAGGTCAGGTGGGAGAATGAGAAAAGAGAATAGAGGCCGGCACCGTCCAGTAGAACTTGATGATGCTGAGATCTTCTAGACCTGCTCTGTCTATCTAGTATGGCAGCCATGAACCACAGATGGCTATTGATACCTTGAAATATGGCTGGTGTGACTGAGGAAGTGAAGTGAAATTTTATTCAATAGTACAAGTTTAAATGTAAGTAGTCTCTTGTGACTGCTGGCTATTATATAGGACAGTACAGCACATTTCCTAAGGATTTGGGGGGTTGACAGATTTGCTTAGATGGAAAGAACTTCGGCTTTGGCTGTGGGGATGCCTGAGGAAAGGGTAAGGTTGGGGAGAGAGGAAAGGGATGATGATGTAGGACTCTGAAGTCAAGAAGAGGGTAAGTCTTGAGTAAAACGAGCAGCTTCATCCCCTGAGTCTGCAAGCAGTAAGCCCAGGAGTGGTGCAGCCGGAAGTAAGTCTGTGTCAAGTGAAGTGTGGGCTCAGAGCTCTGAACCCTCTGCTAAAAGTGACGAGGGGGTAGCACTGGGGACCCAGAGAGGCAGGCGACTAAGAACAAGTATGTGGATTGCTGTTGACAGTGCAGCCGAGATTGGAGCTCAAATAGTAGTGATGGCCGCAGAATATATTGGTGTGTGCCCTCTGCACCCTGGGAGTAGTAATGGAGAAGTGGAGTATCGTGGGGGTCCCCAGTTGGCAGTGGTTATGGTAAGATCAATGGATGAGCTAGAAAATGGGAGCTGCCGCTGGAATGGTAATCTAGCTGATTATTCACGGGGACCCGGGAGGGAACATGCTGAAGCTGAAATGGGATAACGATTTGGGAGAAAAGAAGCTAAGAGCAGCTGCAGTGAAAATAAATGGGTAGAAAATTAGGAGAGGAAGGGGTTGTACCTGAGAGTAGGATGATGAAGTCTAACGAGGTGAACCCTGTGTGGTGACAGGACCTCACGTTCTGCATGAGAGGGGATGGCTGGAGTTCAGGAGAAGCTTGGGTCCTTGAGGCAGAGAGTATTAGGATAAAGTTAAATTTGGAGAGGGGTTCTATATAGGATCCTCACTGATTGATGAAATGTGCAAAAGTTTGAAAAGGAACTCCTATTTCCTTATTTTACCTTGTAGTTTCTCTTGTGACATGGGAGATGAAAATGCCCATATAGTTAGGCACAGGCTTTGTTATCTAGGCTTTAATCATATGACATGGAGGGAATAAACGGGGCGGGGGGGTTCCTTTCTGAGATGCGGACTTGTCAGAACATGAATGCTCACATGTAATTGACAGTATATTTTTCATGTATAATCTGATGTGCTTTCATAACTTTTGCATAATTTTTTATTCCTTGTCACTGATGAAAACAAAATTCAGTCCTCAAGATGTCTAGGCAAAAAACCTCTTATTTTTCTAAAGTAGATTTGAATGGTGTCTTAATTTTTCCACAGAATATCATTTCCATTGTATCAGCTTAGCTTAATCAGTCCTGTTGAGCATGACCCATGCAGTTTCAACAATAGGATACTGTACGGTACAGGAACTTAAGCTGCTTGCTTCATGCTGGATGTTATCCGTATTTATAGAAGTTTCAGTGACTTATTTCAACATAAGTTGAAGGTGAGGTAAACCCATAGTTATTTGTATGAAAATTTTCCATGGAGAGAAAATCTAAACTTCTCTTCACTTTTAGTGTAGTACTGTGTCTCCTGGTTGAGATCTTGGGTTGGAAGCCTTTCAGTTTACTCTTAAGTATGAAAATCTATCATTATTACTGTTAGAACTTTTGAATGTCTCTTGAGAAGTTTTATGTAAACTTTACTATGGAAAATGCCATTAAAAATATGTGGAATCAAGCAACATGTTGCTCATTTATATATGGAAATTTGAGTCCATATAGTTCTTGTATTCATGTCTAACTGGAACCATCATTAAGGGTTTTGGACTCTCTTTAAAGGGAAAAATATTGTCTTGAATTTTTGATGTTAATAGAGTTTGGCACCTGGCCCAGGGATTATGTTATTTTGCTTCAAGCCATATCGAAAGAGGAGTTTGTTACAAGTGTAGTTGTCATCCACAGCTAACTTTATGAAAGTTGATTGAAGTGTTTGTCTGATAGCGTGACCATTTCCCTCCAGAAACTCAAGCTAAAAACACAAATATTAAACTTTGTCATATATAAACTATTCTTTAATAAAATTCTATATTCAGTCCAGTGGCAACTTCTAATTCAAAGGCAGAAGTTTGAATCATGTTCTGCCAGATGCATAGTGAACATTTTTTTTTTTTTTAAAGATTTTATTTATTTGACAGAGAGAGATCACAAGTAGGCAGAGAGGCAGGCAGAAACAGAGAGAGGGAGGAGGAGGCAGGCTCCCTGCCTAGCAGAGAGTCCAATGCGGGACTCGATCCCAGGACCCTGAGATCATGACCTGAGCTGAAGGCAGAGGCTTAACCCACTGAGCCACCCAGGCAGCCCCATGGTGAACATTTTGCTGTAACACAGAAAGCTATAGCTTTTCAGCTAACACCAGCATTAGGGCAGTGTTCTGTCAGACCTCATTTAGGCAAAGGTATAACAAAGGGGATCTGCTTCAGTGCTATAAATTCTTAAGGGAAATTGCAGATTTTAGGCAAACTTACACTTTTAACATTCAGTAATATAGAGCTGGGTGAATTCAATGTCTCAGACCTGGCCAGACTGAGAAGCACCACAAGTTAGTGAGAAAGGCACAGTTAAGCATTTTGAAAAAACTTCTAACTCTGGGGTCTTAGCATCCAGCCTGAAAGGGAATCAGGTGAGATGGACATTTCTGGCAGTGGTTTGGGAGAGGGGGAGGAATTTGGAGGTAGGTGTTGTGATGGTGTCCTGGTTCCATATCTAGGTCTGCTTTGTTCAGTGGCCTGCCGCCCAGGCAGCAGCCCATCTGGACCATGAATGGGCTGCTGCTGTTGATGGGCTTGGCCTCTCCTCCTTGTCCGGTGGAGTGGTTAGCACCTTGGCAGAAGAAAGACTTTGGAGCTTGACATTATTGGATACAGCTGTTTAGTGTGATGTGGTGGAGTTCAATGACACACTTGTATGTGGGAACGTGGAAGGCCGTGATCTGCTAGGGCTTTCTGCGGGAGGTTGTCAACAATAGAATATTTAGCGAGTGAAGGCTGGGTGTCTATCTGTCAAGCCAGTTAAAGGACTTGAAAATGTCTACCTTCAACTTTTGGGAAAATACATTAAAAGCCATCTGTGGCCATACTGCTCAAGGGATGGTCCAGGAGACCCCAGCATAGGCACTACCTAGAATTTGTTAGAAAGGAAAATTCCAGGTCCTTACGGTGAACATAGGAGTCATAATCTATGTTTTGACCAGGTCTTCAGGGGACTCAGGTAAACCCTTAAGGCTTCAGAAGCACCGTGTAGGGGGACCAAATATTCTTTTGAGGTGACACAATTGTAGAAGTTTGGAGTGTTACAAAAGCCAAGGGAGTAGGGGGCCCTGATGAGCCCAAGTGACTCATGGTTCCAGATATGTGCCAGTAGCCATGGACACTTAGGTAAGAGTGAGGCCATACCCGTTATGTGTGGACGTTTAGACCAAATTGTCTCTCAGGTTTTTCCTAACACCAGCGTCTTATGAATCTATATGTAACAATTCATAATCAAGGGTTTATCTTTCTGTAGATGTGTCTGGTAAGAATCCCACTCAGGATCTTGGTACTCACCAGAGCTAATTATTCAAATAATAGGCACTCTAATAAAAGTACTCTAACTTTGGTCTTTTAAGAGGACCAGAGCATGGCAGTGGGCAGATATCAGTCAACAGCTCTTAATTTAGTACTTAATGGTTGCCTAAAGCTGCTGAGTGCTGTGGAGGATACAGGTAATGGGGTCTCTGATCACCCCTGCAGAGTTGTGGGAGGGTTGGGGAGACCTCCTGACTCCACGGGGAGTGTTGGGGAAGTGAGCGTGCTCAGCAAAGGGAAAACCAGTCGGCAGGTGGCCGGAGTCCCTTCTGCTGCCACTGTTGGGTCACATCAGTAAACTCAGCCCACTTCGTGTGTGGGTCGGGGTCTGAAGAAAGGGAGAGAAGCCACTTCAGTCTTCCAGTATTCTGGCTGGCCATACTGTGGAAAGGGGCCGGGAGAATGACACCGCATCTGAATTTGGCTGGCTGGTGCGAGGAAACTTCTCACTCATCTCCTGGGTCTGTAGAGCTCTTTCACACTCTCCATGCTGTGCAGAAACCTGCAGGCACGTTGTACAAGGGATTGGGGCTGCAGGCGAGAATGAAAGGTGCCAAGTGACGGGGACACAGGGCTATACCTTGGGATCCTAGAGGATGAGGCTGCTCCTGCCATTGTCCTCCACCTTCTTTTTATTTATTTATTTATTTATTTATTTATTTATTTATTTATCAGAGAGTGGGGGGGAGCGAGCACAGGCAGACAGAATGGCAGGCAGAGGCAGAGGGAGAAGCAGGCTCCCTGCTGAGCAAGGAGCCCGATGCGGGACTCGATCCCAGGACACTGGGACCATGACCTTATCCGAAGGCAGCTGCTTAACCTACTGAGCCACCCAGGCGTCCCTGTCCTCCACCTTCTGCGGCAGGCATCTGTAGCACCTGTCACAGAGTGAGACCTGGAAGGGTCTGTCTGAGGTTGGAGACCAGGGAAGTCGTTTCCCTTCATGTTCTCTCTGCGTTCATGTTTTGAGGGTCCCTCCTCCCTTTCAGTTGACGAGCCGTTGTCGCTGATTCAGTTTCCTTACTGTGGTGGTTGCTTCCTTGGATGAAAGGCTGTAACACATCGGACCCTCCTTCGTCTCTTCCCCAGCTTCTCCTCGTCTGGGCTAGAGACTGAATGGTGTTTTTCTCTTTCCTGTGTACCCCTCACACCCGGCCATTTGTGGGCCAGCTGTTGTGGGGAGACAGCAGCTGCAGGGCAAGGAAACTGAATGCCAGGCTCTTTCCTAAGGGGAGAATTCGAGCTGCTCCCCAACTTAGCTCTGAAGGTACCATGGAAGCGTCCCACTGACCCTCCGCGTTGATGGACCGTGCAGCTGGGACACCAGTAATATGAAACTCAGCCAAGCTATGGTAGTTCTTTATTGAGACGTTTGGGTATCACCAGTTTTAAAACAGAGCATGCATACCTTGGGTCCTTGCTGTCCTACACGCAAGCCGTGAGCAGTGTAGTAAAACCCACTTTGCTTTCAAAGCCGCCTCTTGCCACTTTTTAATAATGGGAGCTAATGTTCTGTTGTTCCAGTTCAATAGGGTTGTTAAGACAGTAGGCTGTTATTTTCTGCCTAACGACAAACATCTTAATTATTTGCTTTATATAGCTGAAGAAAATTCTGTTTAAGCACAGATGTTATGTTATTTGGGATGCTTTTAGAATAAATGAAACTTATGTATTGTAAAGCCAATTATAGTTGACCCTTGAATACCATGGGGTCATTAATAAAGAGACAACTGTGAAGTGAGTATTTGAGTGGTGTGGGTCCATTTGTGCACAGATTCTTTCAATAAATACAGGACAGTTTTGTAATTACTCATGATTTTCTAAACATTTTCTTTTCTCTTTATTATAAGAATACAGTGTATAACATATAAAATATGCATTAATTGACTTGTGTTTTTGGTAAGCCTTCTGATTAATGGGAAGCTATAGTAGTTAAGCTTTGGAGGAGTCAAAAAAGTTATATGTAGAGTTTTGACTGTGTGGGGGAGTCAGCACCCCTATCCTCCACATTGTCTGGACCTTAACTATTTTAGTCAGTATATTGTATCTTAAAAAATATATTTGTTCTGCATTAATGAAGATAAAGTAAGGTGAACTTTGAGAGGTTTGACTTGAGGAGGGCAGGGGAAGTAAATAATATATAGACAAAAAATGAAATATAATTTTTTTGGTTGGATCTTTTGCTGTTAACTTGGAGAGATAAATGTTTAATGTCCTTAGGTGGTTTGAAACCACGTGGTCCAAATTTTTTTTTTTTTTAAGATGTAGTGGTTTCCTAGAACCTTTCTCAAAGGGTAGAAAGGGGGAAGCGAAAGGGAGTGCCTTATGATTTGACTTCCCACTTGGCGTGAAGTTTAAAGTATGTTACACGAAGAACAGGAAGAACACGACCAGCTCCAGCCTGACAGTATTTCTCCAGAGCATTGTATAGTTGCAGGGAAAAAGAAAGTGTAGGCTTCAGTAGTTGAGATAATTGTGTCGGATTGGGGTGTATATACTTTGAAGAGCCAATTATTGTCCTTGCCTCAGCTGTCATTTCAGTGCCCACCGGGGCTGACTGCTGGCAGTCCTGTTACAGAATAAGGACTACATGTAGGTATATTGTGTCTCATCATTTGGATAGACGTTTGCTTTCAGATCCAAGAAAATGAGACCCAAGAGACCCACCTTAAAAGTGTTTTAGTGTTTTATCTATAACACACACACACACACATTCAAAAACAAATCAATACTTAGCTCAGTGGAATGCTAATTGGTGAAAGCTGCTTAGAATAAGAATTTATGTTTACACTTAAGTATGTGAACTGTAAACTGTTCCATTTTTGGATTCTGAAATATGTTTTATGGCTTAATTAACCTTTTTCCCTCCCTCCTCCTGTAGAACTGGCTAGATCCTGCAAAGGAAATAAAGAGACAACTGCGAAGTGAGTATTTAAATAATCTTACTTCTTCATCTTTACATCTATTTCTTCTTTAATGAAATTCATAGGAATGTTGACTGGAATACTAGTGATTTGTGCATTTATATCATAAAGGAAGCTAAGGATACTAACAGTATTTTTGTGGAATCATGACTTTATTGGATACATGGCTTAACGACTATTCTGGTCAGGAGGTTCTAGACTCCTAGTCCTAAATATTCCCTCACAATATCTACCACTCTGAAGTAATATCTGACCTTTCTTCTGGGAAAAGAATGAGGAGCTGCTTTGTGTAACTTTCACTGTTGATGTAAATTCTACTCTAGGCAACGAATTATGATGGCTTTGTCTACTTTGTTTTGGAAGTGTGTAATTGGTTTAATTAATAGGCTTGTCTCTGGCCCCAGAGGCATAGACACATGGCTCCTCGATGTACTGGAGTGCAGACTCCAGGGCAGGAAAGCCTGGGCACACCGTCTCTTCCATCCTCTGTGACGATCGCCTTCTCTACTCTTTGTTCCACTGTCCAGGACTGCTCTGCATGCTCTTTGCATCTGGGTTTCTAGTCCGTCCTGTTGCATTTCCCCTTTGCTCTCATGGTAGACTTCCAAAGTGGCTTGAGCTGTGTCCCCTCACCAGCCACAGCTCCTTCAGCGGTTCTGCCTCTGCACTTGGCCTTGCCCATGGCCGGTCTTAGGATATCTGCCAGGAAACGTCAATGCTCCAGAAAACTCTCTGCTAGGGATCCGGATACTCAATTTACTTCAGAGTTGGTGAATGACCAAATAGAAAAGGTAGGGAGCCATGAAGAACTGAAATTTATAGACAGGAGAACTCCATTTTCAACAGCCCTTCCAGACTGTGGGCCCCAGAGCTGTCTAGGGAGGAACCATTTCTCTGAGTGCCGGCCTGCACGACACCCTTTGCGCTGTTGGTTTCATGCTCTGCTGATTGATTATTCCCAACATCAACACACTCTAACAAATCTGTACGCTTCCCTTCTGTCCCTTCCCTTATGTCCCTCACCTTCTGTCTCATGTTAGGGCCTTTATGGCTGTTTTCTTCATTTCTTTTTCTTTCTCCCTGAATTCCTTTATCTTTTTGGTAGTTTTCCTATCGTCTCTTCTCTGCTTCCTTTTAAAATTCTGAGCATAAACCTTATTTTCCCATTTCTTCTCCTTGTAGACTCCTCTTTCTCTTCCTTTTAAAATAAGATATCGTTGAATAGAATGACTTTCCTGATTCATCCAGGATGGGGGTTTCTTGGGATGTAGGACTTTTAGTACTGAAACAACAACAATCCCGAGTAGACTGGGATGGTCGGTCACCCTGACTGTTACTACTCCTGGCTTTCCAGCAGCCCTTCCCAACCCTCTCTCTTCCCCCCTGCATTTATTATCTTGGTGTTTTGTCCATTTATGCTTGGTTCATCATGGAAAGGGGGGAAGAAAAGAAAAGGAGTAGTTAGACACATAAGCGTTATGCTGACATTGTGGAAGAACCTTGGAATGTTTCCTTTTTCTTATGTATAGTTGTTCTAGGTCTGCAGAGTACATGAATTAAAAAAGGTATGGATGCTTGGTTCTTTGGCTTTATCTGAAACCAGACCTGCCGAGTAAGTGACCCACCCCATAGCAAGAACAGGATAACCTCTGAAATGTGATTGATGTTCCATTGACTTGTTTCCTATGGTCTGGTTTTGGCATTTTGTTGAGTATGTTTCTGTGTTGCTCATTTGAGAGTCCTGGAAAGTCCTCATTTTGGGAGGTAAGACTCTTGCTGATTATGAATCACGGTCTTCTGTTTTGATTATTTGTGAAGTTTTTTTAGAGTTATTTCAGGACCTTTGCCCCTGTGGTTTGGCAAGAGGAATAACAGTAACAAATACCATTTGGCTTTTTCGGATGGTTGGAACTAGTTCTCTAAATGGAAACCTGGGCTGTTCCGATGGGGAAAGGAGGCTGAGGAGATTGTTTTAGCTGTTGCCTTTACCTCTTCCTTTCTGCTCATGTCAAAATGGACCAAAGAACTGCTTAGTTTTAGGCTCCCCCAGCTGCTCTTATACTTTGTTACTTTTCACGTAATAGGCACATAGCAAAGGTAAACGTTCATCTTTTTTCATTGACTTTTGAAAACTGACAGCCTTAGTTCCTGTTCAGAATTTTCTTTAAAACCTTCCTCTGATGTACATGAATAGGACCTGCATGGGTTCCTATATAAATGGTCCATAGCTAGATGGACCATTCACATATTGCCAGGAAATTTTGTGGTCACATTTAATGCAAAGTTTAGCATTATTAGTGCTAAAATGTAAGTGTTCTATTAGAAACGTCTCCCTGCAGTCCTACCCAGGCAAGCGTGTGCTCATGGTACAATCTGGAAAACAAAGAATAAGGCTCCATTAAGAACTGATGATCCTGTGCTGACTTTGCTTCGTTATTGGTCGGCAGTCACCGTGAAGAATGCATATTCCCACCCTAGCAACCATTAATTGAATGTTAATGTACAGACAGCAGTGTTTTAAACTTAGACTAAGTCATTTCTGACATGGTTGTTTGCTCTGTTCATTCGTTGTGGCACAGTACAGCCAAGCATATGTTACATATGATGAATATACTTACACCTGCTCCATGAAACCTGGGAATAATTCTATTATAAAATATTGTGATATTTTACTGGTCTTTCCCTTCTTTGGGATTTCTTTGAACACTTTCTTCAGCTCACTCATTAATCATTTCTTAAATAGCTAGAGTGATCAGTGATTATCTCCTTTCTCCCAACAATCTACAAATCTTAAAATACTTAAAAAAAAAAAAACCCCAGTAGGGAATATTTGGCATGTAGATATACGGTGGTTAAAACAAACCTTAAAATGATTACGTGGAGGTCATAGTAAAATTTTTGCATAATATGTCACCATACAAAACATTCGAAGTATTAGTAAATGTTTATTAAAAAAATGAATCTGGGGTTTCTGGGTGGAGCAGTCTGTTAAGCATCCTATTCTTGACTTCAGCTCAGGTAATGATCTCAGGGTTTTGACCCTGAGCCCTGTTTTGGGCCTTGAGCTCAGTGGGCAGGCCACTGGAGTTTCTCTCTCTCTCTCTCTCTCTGCCCCTTCCTGCACTCTCTCTCAAATAAATAAATCTTTTGAAAACAAAAGTGAATCTATTCTCTAATAGTGGGTTATGTATGTGATTTTTATTTTTCATTGTTTTTATAAATAGTTTTCTTAATACTAAAAAATGAAATTCTCCAAACTGATTCAGAGTAGGACTGGCGTGTACTGTTTGAACATAACATTTAATTTTTATCAAAATAAGTGGTCATTCTGTTGGTTGAATAAATAACCATATTTAATAATTACAGATCTTCCTTGGCTGTTCACCTTTAATGTGAAGTTTTATCCTCCTGATCCTTCTCAGTTGACTGAAGATCTCACCAGGTACTTTATCCGTATATTTTAAAACAAATCTCTACTTACAGCTCTCATTTATTTTTGGGAGAGTAATGGTAATTTCAGGATCAAAACCAAGATATGTTTTCATAAGTGGAATTCTAGATGTTTCCTTGGAAATGAGTGTACTCCAAAATAGTTGGAAATGTTGCCAGTTTCAAAAATTTTAATCACTTTTTAAAAATTTCTCCATTCGCAGTTGAGTAATGGAATATTAAAAAATTATAACTCTGACAACTTTGTTTCTTGTGTTACACTTTTAAAAATCATTGCTATTTAATATTTCAGGTTAATACTAAGATTGTTTTTATTATATAATCCTTGTGTACCTGTGTACTAGTTTCCTATTACTCACAAAGGTGATAGAAGTGTAGAAAAAGGAAATTACTTTGAAAAGCCCATTTTGGTGGGAGGGTGATCTCTTACCTCAAAGGGAGGGGAAGAAAAACCTAATAAAGTAAGTAGGCTTTCCTAATAGCTATTTCATTTCCACCTCCTTTGAGACTGGGCTATAGAAACAGATGCTTAAATTGCAAATAAAAGATTCAGTTGAGGAGCCGGAACATTTACTGATTCTGAGAGTGACTGAGTATCTGAATAGTAACCAAGGAACATTTGAATCCCCAAGAGCCTTGACCTCTTAACCCTATTCAGGGTGGTTACCAGCAATAGGACTTACTAGCTTTGGTAAGAATAGGTGCATAGATTACATGGTCAAGGAAAACTGTGTTCAGAATACACTTTTTGAAGGGCACAGGGTCTTACTGGAAAACTCTGCTTTGGATTCCTGTGGTTCCTGTGTCCTTGATGCTTTCTGTTAGTCCGGTCTTGTGGTCAGACATCAGGCCCTTTCAGTGCTTAAGGGTGCATGATACCCACGTGAAAGAGGAATGGAGGAGATTCCTTTCTAAATCTGGATAAATGACAAGTCTCCCTGCCGCCCACTGCTGCTTATTGCTGGATAGGGGTTTTCTCAAACTAAGTGAGCTGTGATCGAATTAGCTTCAGCTAGTAAATAATAGACCGTAGCCTTTATAACTGCACAGTGAGCTGCTTGGGAGCATCAGGCTTGACGGGTTGATGTGCTCTGGAGACAGAGCCTCACCACAGGAATGCCTTTGACCGCTGCAGTGGGGGTTTTGTGACCCAGTTCCCTGTCTTTACATACACTTCTTGCCATAATTGTTTGGGGGATGGCAGTCCTCTGCTGATTGCAGTTTACGGCATCTGTAAGTGCTTGGGTTTTTCTTTGAAATGGGGCTTGAACAGTCTCGCTGTGTGTGGTGTGTGGAATGAGATAGTTTGTTGAGCAAATAACCGAAGGCCTCGGCAGGCAGCCTGAGACCAGCTACCTGCCTGGAGCCCAGATGTCAGGACCGAATCTTCCCCATGGCTTGAGTGCACATTTAGAAGTTGAGGTGGCTTTTGAGGCATCGAGGAACACTGTTCAGAATAACATTTGAAGGTTGCCGGGTCCTGCTCTGTGAAGAAGGTAGAGCTGGCAAGTTCAGGAAGCTGCCGGAGTTGTCGGAAGTTTCTGGGCCTTCGACTTCGTCTTTGAAAACAGGAGAGAACTAGTGTGAAAAGTCAAGACTATGATCTAAAAAGAAAACGAGATCTTAGAAATAGATGGAGTCTTTATGGTGAGGTCTTCAAAGTGCCATAGAATGTGGAGAACGAGCCCTGTTCTTGATCAGACTTCGAGAATTGTAGAATACCCTGGAATCCTAGTTTAAAATTGAGTTTTCTAAAAATAAAATAAAAATTAAAAATAATTTGAGTTTTCTAGATTTAATGCAGTTGTGCATGTGGTGTTTCAGGATCAAGGGAATATAATCCTTCTTAGAAAGAGAGCTCCTGCCATGCATAAAAATCTTTAGACTGTAGTGACAGTGAGGGGACTTCCACTCTCTCAGAAGACCATTGAGCACTCACTGCGGGGCAATTACATTGCTAACTGTGGCAGTAGGCCGATGACAAACCAGGTCTCTGCCCCGCCTGACAGCGGACTCAGTGGTAATCTAGGTATGACTGAACTGGGTGATGGCTGACCGCACGGTCCAGATTGTGCTGTCCAACCCAACAGCCATGGGGCTGGACTGCATGCAACAGAGTGCAGGAGGAGACTGGGCCGACATACCAGCAAAGAAAGAAAGAAGGTAGTTGGCTACTAATAGGAATGATATGCTCTAAACCTTCAAGGACAGGGGCATTCAGTTTGGAGGGGTCGATGGTAATCTTTATTAGCAAGTAGTTAAATTCAAGAGTAGAAATCGAGTTTTAAAATGTCAGCAGAGGGGTGCCTGGGTGGCTCAGTGGATTAGGGCCTCTGCTTCAGCTCAGGTCATGATCCCAGAGTCCTGGGATCGAGTCCCGCATCAGGCTCCCTGCCCTGGAGCCTGTTTCCTTCTCTCTCTCTCTCTCTCTACCTTCTTGTTAGTCTCTCTCTCTGTCAAATAAAAAATAAAATCTTAAAAAAAAAAAAAAGCAAAGGAGTGGGTAGTACCCTGCCCCCAGTTTCTCATAGAATATAAATAACATGGTTCTGCATGTCATTTAGTGGAAAATGGAATGTTTTATAACTAACTGTTGATTCCTAGATAACATGTATGTTTTGTTTATATTATCTAATTTTTATTCTCACCTTCAAAGGGGGGTAGAATTCTCATTTTACAGGTGGGGAATTATCCTCGGGCAAGGAAATGAGCTTGCTCAAGGTTGCACAGGGTCAGCCGAGCCTGTTTCTGAAGCTCATGTTTTTTCCGTTCTAAAGTGAACTAGCTGCCACTTTAGATGGAGTAAACGGGTAGTAAGGGCTTTAAAGTAAAGATTGTCTTCTAATCGTTGTCCAGCTTTCTTTTCCAGGAAAAGAAATTAGTATGAAAAGGCTAGGAAGGATAAAGGGTGGGTGACCTTAGCTCTTACAAATGCTCAAGAACAGCTGTTTTTAAAACTTCATTAGTCTTTACAACTTTTGAGGGACATGCAAATTTTGATTACAGTTTTAAATCAAAGGAGAGCAGTCTATGTGATTAGAATTTTTACCTTCAGTCACAAAGCTCTTTACTGGGATCCTAAGATGCTGGGTCTGCAATAGCAGCTCAGAATTCCCCTTCTGTTGCTTAGCCAGTTAGACTCACCTGCTGTGAATAAGCCACAAGTTCAGAGCCAAGGAGCTGGGTGGACTTACTGTTCAACAAGACGATTTTGGCTCTGGGCATCGAGAGTTGCCTATATTGTCTGTTTGGTTTCAGAGGCATAGGACAACTCAAGGAATCTTAGTGCTGCAGTCCTAACTGATGTCCTTCCCCATCTTTCTCCCTCTTGCTCCTCACAGATACTTCTTGTGCCTTCAGCTTCGGCAGGACATTGCCTCTGGCCGCCTGCCTTGCTCGTTCGTGACGCACGCCCTCCTGGGATCTTACACATTGCAGGCTGAACTTGGGGACTATGATCCGGAAGAACATGGCAGTAGTGATCTCAGTGACTTCCAGTTTGCTCCCACACAGACGAAGGAGCTGGAAGAGAAGGTGGCAGAGCTGCATAAAACCCACAGGTCTGGCGACTTGCTTCCCAGAGAGAGAACAGCTGTGGGAGATTTAACCCGCTTCCCTCCTCACACTTGCGGGACATCTGAGCGTAGTTGACAAGATTAGCCAGCTTTTCTGTCTGGAGCCTCCCTTAGTGCTAATCCAGACAACTTGTGGCCCTTGTGATAGCCTTTCACTGTGTTCAGGACTCTCCTGTGAAGAGCAGTGCTCATGGCCCTCAGTGCTTTCATTTGTTGGAAAAAGTTACCCCTCTCTCGGACAGCTCCTTCCGTCTCCTCCCAAACCAGTCAATGTAACATAGGCACACCAGAAATACCCGCATATGTGTTTGGCATTTACTATGTATTCTGCCTTTTGCTTTTCTTCTCCGATTTGCTAAGGCTGGAGAGATAGTGAGGATTTGGGGTTTGAATCAGAAATGTGGCTGGTCATGGACATAGGAGCAGTAATTGAAGTACACGGGTATTTCCTCCATCCACAAAAGATGGCCTTTGCTTTAGCAGTTAGGCTTAACTTACTTACTTAATACCATAATAAATATACCATATTACATTTCAAGAACTTTTATATCTTTGTGAAAATGTGTTTTTTAGCACATGTTTAAAAAATTCTCACTACAATATTATAGTTTGCCCCATATTTCAACAGGGTTGAAATTTTGTAAAAAATTGACAAAAATGCCTGGAAAGGAACTTACAGAAATAAGAAATTTTTAAACAGACCACATTCATTGATTTTTCTGTTAAAAAAACAAAAAAACAGTATTTCTTATATTATTAACTTTATTCTAATTCTACTCAATAGGTATTTACTGAATAATTCAGATTTGAAATACCAGGTCCTGAAATGCCATGTTCAATATGGAGTCTTTGCTCTGTGGGAGCTGAAAATTTGTGGAGTCGTAAATAGAGATGGGGATGGAAATAATTTTAGTATGGGCAGGATGTGATATGTGTTAACTACCGTAGGTGCAAGATCAAATACAAGTACTTGTGGTCTGCATTATGAGCAATCCAGGTGAAATAAAATGAAGGAGTAGGAAACAAGAATTTACCTTTTTCAGAAAGATGAGATCACTTTTTTATTCTCAGGTAACTTATGTTGCACCCATTTCTCCATTGGGGAAAAAACTGAAAGCAATTTTCTGAGATAATCTAAAATCTCTACCTTTATGCTTTTTATCTTAAGAGGAAAAATGCCTGAGGTTCAGAGGTGAGCCTTCTTACCCCTTCCTGCTTACCTGCTGATTTTGTGGGGTTGCTCTCTCCCTGGGGATTCTCCGAGCTCATCCTCTCCTTTCCCATTTTGGCCACATTTTTGCATCTGCCAATAAGATAATACTGTTTCTTTTGATTCTCAGGGGCTTATCTCCAGCGCAAGCTGATTCTCAGTTCTTAGAAAATGCAAAGAGGCTCTCCATGTATGGTGTTGACCTACATCATGCCAAGGTACTGTCCGTATGCTGGGAAGTAGCATCTGTCCCGTCTGTTGACAGAAGTTCTGAGAGGACTCCACTTTCAGAGGGGCCGTGCTCACTCTTAGGAAAAGGCTATTCACCTCACCCAAGGGTGTCTGATATTTCTCCAGTGACTAACGGTGGGGTTTATGCTTGTGGGAAGGACCACTGATTCTTGCCCTACTTCTTTTCTCAGTGAATTCCCTCTTATACGTACTTATTCTAAGACTCCCCTGTCAGCCATCTTTACCCTTGTCATGGCTTATTCTGCATCCCAGCTTTTGTGTCCAGTGGTGCCTCTCTCCCAGCCCCCCTCCCACTTCTGTCGTGGGAGAGAAGAGCAGTTTCTGGCAACCACAAAAAGGCAAAAGCAGTATGGATGGAATTTGGGCATATGAAGGAGCCTGAGGGTCGGGCTCTTCTCTGCAGGTTTGTAAGATGGAGGAGACTGGCCTAGGGTCCTGGGGAGGCAGCACCTGCAGCCTAACTTGAGAGGTGGGAAGAGGATGGAATGGTGGCCTAACTGATAGGAGAAGGGGACTGGGTTGCGAAGATGCCACTAATAGGCATCACATACTTCATGACCCCAGTCTGGATGATCACAGGGTGGGGACCGCCCAGGAAGAGAGCTGGAGGTCAGGCGGAAGGTGGATTTGGTTTTGAAAAGGAAGGAACCCATGGTTGCCTGGTTTTAAAAGACCCTGCCAATCCCTCCCTGTAGCCAAGGAGAAATCTCTTGGAAAGCCTCCCACCCAAAGACCTCCTCCCTCCCGAGGCCTCGGATTAATCATTCCCACTCTTGTGTTATTAGTACTTCATATTTGCAAAGTGCTTTTTCCCTCAGTGTCTTCCTTTATTCTTTAACTGTTTTTCTTGGTTACAAAAGTAATACGTGTAAATTACAGAAAATAGGAGCAAACAAGGGGGAAAAAACACTGAAGTCTCTTTATGCAGAAATAAACACTATTATTATTTTGATACATTTTCTTGTGTTCTTTAAAAAAAAACTGGGAGCACTTGACCTCTGAGGCATTTTTTTTGATAGGATCGCACTACAGGTATCATTTTATGAGGGGTTTACTTTTATTGGTTGTTTTTTGCTTGCTCTGTTAAAAGATTTTTCCATGTCAGTAAGTAGTCTCTGGGATCATCATATTTAACTGCTAGGTGCTAGATGCCTTTAATTCTTTTTTTTTTAAATTTTTATTTATTTATTTGACAGAGATCACAAGTAGGCAGAGAGGCAGACAGAGAGAGGGGAGGAAACAGGCTCCCCGCTGAGCAGAGAGCCTGATGATGCGGGGCTCGATTCCAGGACCCCGGAATCATGACCTGAGCTGAAGGCAGAGGCTTTAACCCACTGAGCCACCCAGGCACCCCATTTTCTTAAAAGTACTTCCATGTATACCACCACATTTAAGATTTGAGTGTTTTGTTTTGTTTTTTAATTTTTCAACTGCATAAGACAGAGTGCAGAGACTTGCTTAAGCTGTGTATTGTTAAGCATGCCCATATTTGCCTGATACCTTCTGATAAATTCTAGGGAGTGAAATGGGGCTTCCTATCACTTGTGTGTCTTCTAGCTCCTTTTTCTCTGTGATGGAGATAGGCAGGGTCAGCCAAGAGACCCAGACAGGGGAGGCAGGAGAGAACAGGTTTGGGACCAAGAAGCCTTTGGATCTCTCTTCTTTTTAAATGCTATTACTTTGGCCATGTGTCAATTTTTAAATTTGTTGATCACTAGTTAGAAACCAGTTCTTAGATGGCAAAACTTGGCAAAGTCCAACAATTCTTGTTTGTTGTTGTTGTTTTTAAAGCTTTTATTTATTTATTTGGTAGAGACACAACAAGAGAGGGAGCACAAGCTGGGGGAGTGGGAGAGGTAGAAGCAGGCTTTCTGCCGAGCAAGGAGCCTAATGCGGGGCTCGATCCCAGGACACTGGGATCACGACCTGGGCCCAAGGCAGACACTTAACGGCTAGCCACCCAGGTGCCCATGATTCTTATTTTTTTAAGGTGTATCTTACAAAAGTAAAAAAAAAAAGTTGTAGTGGGCTGTCTTTCAGTATAATTTCCATTCTTGCTGTGGGGATTAGGACAGATTGCTTTTTAAATAAATTCAGAGTAACATTTACTCATTCTGTTTGTCATCTGATAGACTCATAATATTTGATGAGGATACTTTTGTAGCATGTTGAAAAGAAGGTTTGTAGCAATATAAAATAATTTTTGGTGGAGTTTGAAGTTTGTGCCTTCATCTTTCATTGTCTCAATTATATTTAAATAAAAAAACTTTTTTATTAAGAATTCTTAATGGCATACTCCTATTGGAACAGGCCAAAGAGCATTGAATGGAAGGACTCTTGACACCCAGGTACAGGGAGACCACAAGACAGGAATACCTCTGAACGCAAACCAGCAGCCCTCCCAATTCCTTCGAAGGGGTGAGGGCAGAGAGTGTTGCCAAAGTTGAGAAGGAGAGATCTGTGTGTGGAGATGACGGTCTTCAGAGGAGCTGTAGTTGTCACAGGGACGTGGTCCTGACCTCCATGTCTCATCTGCAAGAACTTTCACAAGTCAGAGGGCCTGGGATCCTGCTGATATGCATAGGTCGCAGCTTCCTGAGAAGGAGTGAGCAAGGCAAACATGGTGCTCCTTTTTTGTTTATTTTTCTGACTTTGTTGCTGATGATTGGCAGAAGTCACATGTGGAGGACTAGGCATGCTTTTTCCCTTTCACTTGTTACTCGTTATCTCTAATTCCTATTCACACAAATATTGATAATTCTGAAGCAGTATGCAGAACAATGGAAAATGAACCAATTTACTTGGTTCCAGATTGTGTTTATTCTTAAGGAAGATAAAATAGCTTCAGTGTCCTGTCTGAAGATTGCTCAGACTGGAGATGACTTTGTTCAATGTTTCCAGTCACTGTTGCCTTCTTACTTGTGGTGAGAACATGCTGTCTTGAGTAGTCTTCCGGCCTGCTCCCTGTGGCCATGGCCGGTGATGTTTTTGGCAAACACATCATTTGTGGCTAGTGCCAAGTTGCTTGGGCACCTGTGCCTGATTCATCCCAGCTTTTTTCTCTGTTCCTAGAGAGAACTGGGGCTGCCAGATTTGGATGAATAAAGCACCTTATAAATTAGATTTTTTTAGACTTGCTTGGATTGTCCATTGTAATTTTATGTGTATATATGAAGTATTCAGGTATGGTAGCAGAAAAAGCAATTGGCATTGGTTACTTAGTACTATCCTTCTATTTTTAAAAAAGTAACCTGATTTGTTTTAGATGATTAAGTAACAGAGCTGTCGAAATGTTACACTTTGATTGAATATCAGACTTAGAATATGCCAGCCAAAGCAATGCTGAATGTGGACTGGAGGTCAGCCCTCTGAGTTATGGAAGAGTGGCTCTGAAGAATTCATAGATTTCCACAGTCAGTGTCCAAGGGAAATTTTCTGTGACGGATTGGTGTTTTTCTGAATAGAGGCATAAATTGAACAGCTATCAGCTAGCATAGTCCATCTGAAATAAATTTGCCTGAAGTAAAATTGCCAGCTGCACTGGAGGGTGGGCCAACAGACCATCCCCCAGGGCTGGAATAGCCTCCAGGAAAAGCCCGTCTCTTCAGAATGTCTGCATTGAGTTCTGTTTCCCTTTTTCCCCATTAGTTCTTGCAGGCTGACTGGGAAACAGAAGTTGCGCCTTTTGGAAATTATCGTATCCTGTGGTCAGGTGGCTGTACCTCTTTGACCAATCAGAGTTGGTCCTGGAAGATAATAGATTTAAGATGTTCTCTTAACTCGTGGACTGTCACTGAGATTTTAATACCAACCTGTAAAATTGGCATTCCTGGTCATGGTTTAAGGGTTGGGGGTAGGGGCACGGATAATGGGATTCCTGTCCTTTGTAACCCTGACAACTCTAACCATGGTCAATGACGGCTTATGCTTGGCAGGACTCGGAAGGCGTGGACATCAAGCTGGGTGTGTGCGCTAACGGGCTCCTCATTTACAAAGACAGACTGAGAATCAATCGTTTTGCTTGGCCGAAAATCTTGAAAATTTCCTATAAGCGCAGTAACTTCTACATTAAAGTTAGGCCGGCAGAGGTAAGCAATGTCGTGTGTGCTTGGGCATAACTGAACAGCTCTGGTCCCTTTTCTTCTTCATGGCCATGGGATAACTGAATTTTTCCCCACTGAATTTTAACGAAATGAACTATTCTTTATTCTTTTGTGGCAAAAAAAGGCCAGAGAACTTAATGATAAGAACTTAATGATAAGTTCTTAATGATAAGCCACATGAAGTTTCATGTTGCTAAAAACAAAATGAAACAAAAAAACAAGAGCCACCTATACCTTTTAGTAAAAAGGAAAAGTAGTAAGTGCCTGCCACATAGTGGGGGGAGGACATTATTTTGTTGTTGTTGAAACATCTAAGTGACAGAGATGAGTCGGAAGGTGGTAGAACGGGTTGTAGTGGACAAGGGTTCGAGTCCGTGGTTGTACTTGCTTTTCACAGAATCTAGTATTGCAGTCAATGAAAAATTAATTTTATGTAATGAATGAATGTCTCCTTTTTTCGAGAACTAACTTCTCGCAGAAACTTCTGAGTCCATGTTTTTCAGTAGCTTCTCATCAAGTTCTAAGAACTATACTGATTTAGTGTATTGATTTATTCTAGCTCGAACAATTTGAGAGCACCATTGGATTCAAACTGCCAAACCATCGGGCAGCAAAAAGACTATGGAAAGTGTGCGTGGAACATCATACCTTCTACAGGTAATTTGAATGCAACAGCTTAAAATTCATTAGAACGGCTCTTGGTACCCTGTGCGTATTAAGAGGTGGTTATGAAGAGAAGGACAGAGGCAGCCACACCCTATCTTACCTCAGTGCCACATCTCCTTGGCCGTGCCTTGCCCTCACTTAGAGCTGATCCATGTCTACGGTGGTCCCAAACTCGGCGGACTATAGCTACCTTTCTTACTGTCACCACACTCTCCAGGCCTGGCTGCCATCCCTCTTGCCACCATCAGTCATCACAGGCTTCATTTCACTGTCCTTACCAGCTCCCTCCCATTTAACTTCTTTCCCCAATCAGCCCAGATGCTGGGGGTCTGTCCCTTTGCTGCTCTGCCAGGATGTTCTAACCACGTGCCCATTGTGCACATCAGCCTGCCCCATGACTGGTCCTGGGTCAGTCTCGACCTTACCGCTTCTGTATCTGTGCTCACAGACGCCGCCTTCAGCAGCAACTATCCTGGTACACATGCTCGTTCCTTGTGAGAAAGAATCGCATAACTCCGCATAGTGCTGTAGGTTGTTTCCCATGTCAGCTGGATCCTCAGAGCTGCCAGGGAGCCAGACCTTTTCCTTCCTTTCCCATCACAATATTCGTGGTCTTCCTGAGTCCCTAGGAGTCTGGCTTCTCTGCTCAGATGCCGTCTTTGCGTGGGTCACATTATAAAAGCTGTGGTCGTGAGCATTCTCAGTTCACGTACCCTGTTTTCCCTATTTTCCCATAATTATTAGCATTCCCTGCTTTTTCTGTTCATTGTTTCTTTCTATACTGTCTCAAGGAAAAAAAAATAATCATTCCCCATGGAGTCTCGATCCTTCATTTTATGCCTCACATAAGATCATGCTTTGTGCAGTATATACTCTCCATTGAGTGCCTTTGACTTCTTCTTTGGCCAGTAAACATGTCCATGTCTTACTCCTTTAAAAACCAAAATAGACCAATAAAACCAGAAGATCTCCTTAGTCCCTCTAGCTGTCTTTAGCTTGGGTCCCATCTCCTTTTGTGCTTGTCTTCAAGGGCGTATTTCTCCATTACTCTTCTTAGCTGTCATTTTCCCTATTTCCTCAGTTCATATTACTGTGGTCTGTATAGCTATGAACCTCCGTCGTGAAGCTTTTTGCCTCAGACTCTTGCTTTGCTACGCCTGTCCTACCACACTCCGGGTGTGTGACTGTGGTAAGTTACATTACCTTCCTGGGTCTCACTCTCGTCATCCGTGCGATGGTAATAATAGTACCTACCTTATAGGGTGACTTCAAAGAGTAAGTGAGAAAACACACGAAACAAATGTAGAACTATTTCTGGTATATGATAATGTTTCTCATCACCATCAGCAGCATCATTATTTTTAGTTTGGTACTACAGTGTGCTATTTTTAAGGTGAATTATTAGCTGGTACAAGTGACTCAAGTTAAATTGACACATGATCTGTTTTCAAGACTGCTCTAATATATTCATTTTAGAGAAAGGTAACTCATAAAAGATACTTGAGTCCATCTGACATAGTTACACTGAACCTATTAATCTTTGAAAAGCTTGTAATTTCTCTTGGTAGCCATGACAAATTTCTCCTCAGAACAACATGAGCCTGCCTCAGATAAAGCTAGTAGATAACGTTTATGAGTTCAATGACACACAGGTCAAGGCAGGACAGATAGCAGGCTTTCCTGTCAGGTAACGATAATGGAAACAATAATTATTTTAGAAATGACAGGTGCTACATTCATTGAGCGGATATTGTCGTCAGACACACGACCACTTGCTTTACCTTGTGCCGTCTCATGTATCATTCACCCCCACTGAGCAAGGGGCTCAGAGCTGGGTGCTCATAAAGGGCGCGGGGGCCAGGTGCCCACACAGAGCTGAGGACCTAGCTTTGTGATCCCAACACATGTACGTGTCACCTCTGTGCGGTCCTTCCTCTGGTAATTCTGTAGCAAGTGTTTCCGAAATGTCTGTTAGCCCTTTAAAGCTCTAGGCTTCTCCATGTTTGCTGACACACTATGACTCCAATTTAAAAGTAGACCAGTTTGATTCTGCAGACTTTTGAGATAATGGTTAACAAAAGGATTTTTAGATCTTTAAACCTTGTGCAACTTTTCTTAGGATAGGAGACGATGTTTCTAAAAGCAGGGCATTCATAATTCGTCTGCAGAGTGCTTTGAATCAGATCTGGATTTTGTTCTGTTTTTATCATGAAAGATGCAAATGATTTCTTCAGACAATTAAAATGGCCTTCAGATTGAGGTCATTAAAGACACAGATCTTTCTGTTGATCGGTAGCCACTCAGCCAAACTAATATTAGTGGAAAAAGAACATAATAATACAGCGGTTATTCTTCTTTGAGTGGTTGATAGGACCTGTCACCCTTCTAAGTGCTGTGCATGGACCGGTTCTTTTAATCTTTACAACACCATTGTCATCTTCACTTTACATTTGGAAAGTCTGCAACACAGAGAAGTCAGGAAATGTGCCCATGGTCCCGTAGACAGTCACGGGTGAAGATGGAATTTAGAGCCAGGCCCTGGGGCTCACAGTGCCCACTGCATACCCGCTCTGCTGTGCTTCCTTCTCTCCTCCCCGCCCCCCGGCTTTTGGTGGTGGTGGCAGTGTATAAACAAGATTAACACAGGCCCCTATAGCCCGGCGTTAAAACTGTCCCTTAAACTTGGCACTGTAGATCCAGAGTAAGTCAATTTATGTCATCTGCCACTTCATAGAGAACTTTATTGTTTAAATGTCTGATTGGCTTTAGTAACTGAAATGTGCGTTTTTCTTGAAACGTTCCTTTAGTTTCCATAGGTAATTAATAATAAACATTATGATAATATAATGTGGAGATAATAGTATCTGAAACAATAATACCTGATTTATAATGGGAGGATTTTTGTAAAATTAAAATGTTACTGTGCTTCTTAAGCAGTAAAATATGTAAAAGTTGATTTCTTTTGTGATGTCACCTTAGATTGCCTTGCGCAGGACCATTAGAACTCTAGAATGATTAGGTCATTATTATTTCCCGAAAGTGAAATGGTAGAGGTCTAATAGTGATTTTGATGTTGTTTTTATGAAGATATGTTCTCCTTTGGTAAAGAAAAGTAATGTCAAAAGGAAACAATTGTTCAGTGATCTTGAAACACTTTGTTGCTTGGCCTATATTTTGGTAGGAAATTTATTGGCATTACCATTGACTTAAGCTGCCAAAAATATTCTTTTAGAAAAAGCTAAATAAATGTCTGTCAGTCCGTTTTTGTTTTGATATTTGCTTCTATTTAATTGCAACTTAATTAAGGATTTCTTTGTTGTCAGAAAATTAATCTGTAAGTTAATATTTTTTGTATGTGGTCACCAGTGCCATTTGGGTAAAGAAGTATTTTATCTCAAGTTGAAATAAAATAAAAATCCTCTAGTTAATGACTTTCCTAATCTTACATTGTGATAGATATATGCCTTTAAAATACTTGCCTTGTATTTCTTGGATTTATATTTTTGAAATATCTTTTACAAAATGCATAAGTGGATGATATGATACATATTTAAATGGCAACCAACCGTCTGTTACCTTATAAACAAATTAGACTAGGGGCACCTGGGTGGCTCAGTCGTTAAGCGTCTGCCTTCCGCTCAGTCATGATCCCAGAGTTCTGGGATCAAGCCCAACATCGGGCTCCCTGCTCAGAGGGAAGCCTGCTTCTCCCTCTCCCATCCCCCACTGCTTGTTTTCCCTCTTTTGCTGTGTCTCTCTGTCAAGTAAGTAAATAAAATCTTTAAAAATAAAAAAAAATTAGACTAAAGAAATATGATTGTGTAGAACTCTCCTCACCTGGACTTAGATATTTAACTGGTTACAGATCCCAGTCTATATAAATGAGAGCCCGCTTTCATAACTGGAGGAAAATATAAAACCAACAACCTCATTTTATAAGGGCTTTTTGTAGCATTGGGATTGTTTTATTAAATTAAGACTGAAATATTCAGCAGTAGTTCTCACTGTGTTAGAAGTTCTAGAACTTGTAGCCCAACTTCCCTTCTCTAAAATCCTGGTGAAAGACAACTCAAAAGCTGTTCTTCAATTCTATTCTGAGAACGGGAATTCTGGAAAACGGATAGGTAGACATGTCTTTGGATTTTCTAGCTACTTAAATTCAGGTGCCCTCCAGCCTGTATTTATTGAGCACCTGCCGTATATGGGACCTAGCACAGATCTGTGCGAAGTTATGTAAGATAAACTAATAACCAGAAAATCAGAAAACACTAATGGAGGTTTTCTTAATTTTGTTTCAAATTGTTTTGTGAAGACTGCAGTTTCTCAGGTTTCTCTCTTTGTGAGTTCAATTAATTTTGTAAAAGAAGAGGAGAAAGTTAAATCTTTAAAAAGATCTATGCCTTTACCTAGATATTCTTTAAGATTTCTCATAATTCCCACAAGTCAGTAACCTGTTTCTAGTTTAAAATTTTTTAAAAAAATTTGAGTTGGGTTTCATGAATCGGATGTGATAACACCCGTAGGCCTAAAAGGGGTGTTGTCACTGCTGGGGGTCTAGTTACTGGAACTAGAAATGAGAGCTACCAGTACATCCTCCTGTGAAGCTGATCTTCTAGGAAGACCTGGCCTTTGGTTGAGAGAGGCAGTCAACTGAGGTGACCCTATAGATGGCTGCCAGATACCCCCAACCTCACTTTTCTCTTTACTTCCTGTCTTTTGTTTTGTTTTTGAATAGTTACACTTTATTGGTTCAGATAACATGAGACCTGTCCTTTTATATGTCACACGTATGATACATTGTTGACTGTAGCTGCATATACATCATGCATTTGGTACGTTGTGGACTGGCCACATGTTGTGCAGCTGGTCTCTAGAAGGCTCTAGCTTCATCCTCACTGAAGCTTTATGCCTGGTGACTAACAACTCCCCATTTCCCTCTTCTGCCAGTCCCTGGTAACCACCATTCCAGTCTGGAATCTATGAGTTTGTTCTGGCTTCCTCATACAAGTGAAATCATGTAGTCCCTGCCTTTCTGTGTCTGGCTCGTTTCATGTAGCACCATGTCCTCCAGATCCATCCATGTTGTGGGTTGCAGAATTCTTTTTCTCGTAAGGCCAAGTATCACTCCGCTCTGTGCATAGACTTTATCCGTTCATTTCTTGGTGAAGGTTTATGTTGTTTCCCCATCTTCGCTATTGCCAATAGTGTTGTAATGAACATAGGAGTGCTTCTGATTTCTTTTCAGGATCCCAATTTCAGATTTTTTTTTCTTTGATAAATATCTAGAAGTGGGATTGTTGGATCATATGGTAATTCTGTGTTGAATGGTTTGAGGAAGCTCCATACTGTTTTCCATAACTTTTACATCATTGTGCATTGCCACTGAAGGTGCACAGGAGTCCCAATTTCTCCACCTGCTTGCCAACACTTGTTGTCTTTCGTGTAATAATTTTGGGGGATGGGGTAGTTTTTTTTTAGGGTCATCAATGCCTATTTTCCCCTTGAGGTATTCTTTAGAAATTCTTTTTTCCTCTGGTTGATCTTCCATTTACTATAGAGTGTACTTCATGAATAGATGATAAAGATACATGTGATTTAGCTAACTTGTTTTTCATGAATGAATATTTCTTCCCTTTTTTTTTTGAGGGGCAGGGTGAGAGAGAGAGAGACGGGAAGGGCAGAGGGAGAGGGAGAGAGAATCTTTAACCCACTGAGCCACCCAGGTACCCTGGGAGAGAGAGAGAATCTTAAGCAGACTCCATGCTCAGCACCAGAGCCTAACGTTGGCCTTGACCTCACAACCGTGAGATCACAACCTGAGCTGAAGTCAAGAAGTTGGGCTCTTGACTGAGCCACCCAGGTGCCCCGAGAATGAATACTTCTTTATCATTGCAGTGATGAGCCTGCCAGTGACCCTTTCTTTTCTATAGATGATTACTTTCTTATAGAGCATTCTTAGATCCTCCTTAACTGGATTGGTAGGTAGGAAAACACTGTCATAGTCAATGAGAAGAGAGAGAGAGAGAGAAAGAATGATAAATGACCATATTTCTCACCCTGCCTCTCTTATTTATGATCAGGATGCTGAGAAATTTAATCTTTCTGTGCCTTTACCTTGACTGGAATCTGTAGTTGTTGCCTTTAAGCAGAAGATTTCTTAAAAAAACAAACAAACACAAAACAAGCCGAAGGTTGAAAAATACTTGAAATTATAACGAACTCTTTAAGAAATCCCTTCTCGGAGGGATGGCTGAGTGGCTCCATTGGTTAAGCATCTGCCTTCGGCTCAGGTCGTGGGCCCAGGATCCTGGGATTGAGCCCCGCATTGGGCTCCTTGCTCAGCAGGGAGCCTGCTTCTTCCTCTACCCTAGCCTGCAGCTCTCCTGCTTGTGTTCTCTCTTTCTCTCTCTCTGACAAATAAGTGAATAAATAAAATCTTAAAAAAAAAAAAAAAAAAAAGGAAAAAAGAAATCACTCCTTGGAGAATGAAAGAAAAAATTTTGATGGAGCTTATGTTCTGGAATTGTCAACTGAAGCCATCTTGTTTAATAAATGCTATAAGAGCTCCAAGATTATCTTTGTTTGTTAAGATGTTTTGCCAACTCGTGATTAGACAATGGAAGCGAGACAATTCCAATTGTATGCCAGACAAGATTGGATTTATTTACTAAAAACATACTTTTGCATAAGCCTGAAAGTATTTGACATCAAGAAGGTTTGCCTTCATTTATTATGAGCCCAGGGTGTAAGCAGTGGAATTGTGTTGGCAAGTAACAATGTTAGTCATCTCTACAGATCTGCTGTGTGCTGTGTTCTTCATGGGAAAGCATTGCTTGATGGAGTGGATTCCTGAGTTGGATTGGATGTTCTTTCCCAGGAGAAATAGACATAAATATTGAGAATTACTAATGGTAATGGATTGCCACTTGGCACTTATAGCTAGAAGCAAGAATTCAGACATATGTGTTTATATAAATGATTTAAGCTAATACAAATAAATAGCCTTTGATATACACTGAGAACAGCTGCTCTTTTGCTCAGGTTGTGGGAAACATACTATTCATGAATACATGACTGTGGCTTTAGTCATCTTATCGCTATCCTAAAGCTCTGTATGTAGGAGGATTTATAAATAATGTTCTTTTTTCATTAGAAACTTTAGGCAGCTTTTTGCTCTTTAAGTTGAGTAATCTTAGTAAAATGGGATATTAAAATATAAAGTTTCAACTTTTTTTAAAAAAGAAAATTCATAAAGGCTCCTATTTCAGTTCTTTGTTTCTCCCTACAGGCTTGTGTCTCCAGAGCAGCCACCAAAGGCCAAGTTCCTGACCTTGGGGTCCAAATTCCGCTACAGCGGCCGTACCCAAGCCCAGACCCGTCAGGCAAGCACCCTCATTGATAGGCCAGCGCCACACTTTGAGCGTACCTCTAGCAAACGTGTCTCCAGGAGTCTAGATGGAGGTAAACACATTTATGATAGTTTGGATTCCTTTACTCTTTTCTCTAATCCAGTGGGGTCAGAAAGTGGTGATGTAGTGAATGAGGTCCTCAGAAACATCCTAGAGGGATAGCTGTTTATTCTGAATAAATAAAATGGTATTTCTTATACTCACAAGAAAAGTTTATAGTGTTCTCAGCTGTCATTCTGAACATAAATTTATGCAGTGTATGCAAATATTGAGAATTCTTGTGGATAAGATGTTGGACAAACATATATCTGACTTAATTGTGATGTATTTTATGTGTTTTAATTTCTTAAGCTTGTTAATTAATGGCAAAAGTGGAATTCCTCAGATTTTGGTATGATAACATAAGAACTTTTATTCAAAGGAACTTAAAATGTTCTAATTTTATGAGTTTAAAAACCCTTACTGAAGCTTTCCAAACTTTCTAGCATATCGAAACCATCTGCTTCTTTCAAAGACTATGGTTGAAACGTCGTGCTCTAACAAAAGGAAGGGAAATACAGTGTAATGACTAGTTCTTCAGCCAAGGCTAGGGTGGGGGGAAGGGAGATTTGTATAAATTTCTATATTGTTTTATTAGAATTCTAATTAGCTACATATTTGTAGTTTTGTATATTTTACATATGGAAATAAATTGATATTCTTTTCCTTCATATATGTATCTTACTATCCTAATTTTGGCTTAATAGCAGGTCTTCTGTAAAGGAACTAAAGTTAATTCTATGTTAGAATGCTTTATAAGAAACTTCATTTTACTTTGTGCCTGGAAGAAATTAATTGATGAATGAATTTCTCTTAGAAGTAGTTTTCCAACATTTTTTAGTTGATTAATCTCAATATACATAAAAATAGTAATATTAAATTTAAATATTTGTTTCACTCCTATCTATCACCTACGACCTTTCTTGGTTGCTTCTTTTACTGACATTTTTCTGAAATAGGAACTAGAACAACTTCTGTTTTAAGTGGCTAAAACAGATATGCTAGTAGATAAAACTGCGCTCATTTGTGTGTGTATGTGTGTGTCTGTATGTGTGTGTTTATCATTTGAGTTTTTGAATATAGTTGATGTAACAATGTTACATCAGCTTCAGGTGTGTAACATAGTGATTCAACTTCTGTGTAATGCTATGTTTGCCACAAGTGAAGCCACCATCCATCACCATACAGTACTATTACACTATCATTGACTGTGTTTTCTCTTCTGTATTTCTCATCGTCATGACTTCTTCTTTCTGTAACTGGAAGCCTGTATCTCCCATTACACTTCACCCATTTTGCCCCTCCCCTCCCCCATTTCTCTCTGGCAACCATCAGTTCTCTGATTATAGGCCTGATTTTAAAATGTGCTCTCACTGATGAAGGATGGACACTCCTCAGCCTTGATCTATTTTTCTTGGAATAAACTTGGAAAAGAGATACAGGTAGACACACAGAGATCTGTCCAGGGATTTGTTGATGGGCATTTTTGTATATATAGTAATTAAATCTTGACTCTGGAGAATCTTCCATATAATTTTGAGATGACAGGTAGTGCAAGGGATTCATAAATTGTGGTTCAAGTAAATGTCCACATTTCCAAATGTGGTAATTTAAATTTAGTGAATTTTTAATGTGCAATAGCTATCAGTGTATCTTTTAGCTCATCAACAACACAGCACTTTTTTCAAGTAAATGTGAAAAATGTGCCTGCTCATGGAAATATTTCACAAGCCTTGCCCCTTACCACAGAGAATTTATCTAAGTGCTGCCTAACTGCTGTCAGTGTTGGTTGATGCCCTGAGAGAAGTCATTCCTGCTGCTGGAATATTGCCTGTTTCAGCCTTTGTTTTAAACTCTGAGGCATTACAACTCTTATATTGCAAATTCTAGAGTTTAGAAAGAGCAATTAGCCACTGTGTTTTGACATAGATAAACACGGCTCGAGGAAACCCACCATCTGCACAACCTCTGTACAATCCTCTGCACAACCCAAGTGGTGAGTGCAGAGGATTATAGTAGGTCTGTATCTGAAAACAATGATTTTTACAAGTAAAAGCAACAAACATGGCACAGTGATCCATTATTTTTCCTTTTGTGTTTTGGACACTGTAATTCATCAGATGGGCCAGTCATCAAAAGGATTATTGTGTTCTTGTGAAAAATAGAAGGCTTTTCGTGCCAATACATGACCAGACAGCCAGTGAACTATTTGGTGAGGGATTCCAGGCTTTTTACCTCCTAAAGCAAAGTGAAGCTGTAACCTGGTACTAAACTGTATTTTCACCACCACTGCCCAGCAATATACCTTCCTGTTGTTGTTGTTGACATGGGTTATATTTTCTTGTCCCTGTTTAGTTTTTAAGTTACACCGGACTAATTTAGATTCATAAATATTCCTTACTTTAATGTTTGGCAAGTGAAAACAAATCTCCCAGTTCTTGCATGCAATCTAAAAATGAATGTGATATCTAAGATGAAGCATTAAAATAAAAATCAGTCTAGAACAGCCTTTTTTAACAGTGGGATTCTGAGATTGGGAAATCAAACCCCAAAGGAGGCAAATGAGTTATTTAAGAGAACAACCGAGATGCATCTGAGATTGGAGGAGACAGTGATGTCCTGAAAATGGAGACTGTAATAAGCAGGAACCTGAGATTGAGCCATGGGAGAAGGAAGGCCCATCTGGGAAAGAACCATTTTGGTTGAGACTTGAGGGATGAGGGGGAGCTAGCACTGAGTAGAGCTGGAGATAAAGCATTCTCGGTGGCAGAAACAGCAGGTCTAAAAGTTTTAAGATGAGGGAGAGCTTGATGCAGGCCAGAAACAGAAAGAAGACTAGTTAGAGCTTTGTAAATGATGGGGAGAGGTAGGCTAGGGACAGGTCATACAGGACCTTGTAGGCCACGAGGAAGAATACAGTTTTTATTCCAGTGCTATTGAAGTGTGTATGTGTGTGTGTGTGTGTGTTACACACATGTGTGCACACTTACACCAGCCTGTAAGTGCACTATATTACCTTTTTAAAAAAATCAGTTGGTGCAATGTTGAGAGTGATTGATAGGACAAGAGAGGAAGCAGGCAGACTGGTTTGGAGTATTCCAGGTGAGAGGAATGAGGATCTTGCTTGGGCAAGAGTAACCAGCTGGCCATTTGGCACCATAACCTGAGCACCTGCGGCCTCCAGGCTTCTCAGGGTTCAACAAGTACTTAAGACCTAGAAAAGGTTTTTTGTCTCAAAATGCAAAAAAACCCCAAAACAAATAGCGTGCCCTCCTGCACACTGAAATTAATGTGTCTAAAAGCATGCAAAATAAGTATTTTGTCAACCTCGTTATATAACTTTAAATTTGATATTCATTAACATTTTGCTTACCTTACACCTTAAACCATTTGTAGGTCAGAGTTTACCATTTTGCAATAATTTGCGTATGGGCAAGAGGTGCTTAAAAATCATAATCATAAATTGAAAGAGTTACTCATAGTCCTAGATTTTCCAAGGAAGAGTTATTAAAATCTTTTCAAAAGTTAAAAATGTTGAGAAATAATTATGCTTCATGTAAGATGTGACTTTATTTTGTGATTTTGTTGTGGGCTTTCAGAAGTGGGAGTACTTAAGGACCACCAGAGTCTTAAAGTGGCCCAGAGTGGTAAAAATGCAGAGGAAGAACTGGCCACATTTAGATTCAGTTGGATTTGATGGTGTTGAGGGATGAAGGCCGAAGGCATTAAGGTTTCTGGCTTGGTTAACTGGTGAACATATGAGTGTGGTATCTGGCGAAAAAGACCAGGCTGGGGAAGAAGGAAGGTTTGGACAGGGTACATGAAGGGTGTGGGCTGAGAGCTTTCTTGTAATACAGAGATTGGGGTGCTTGATGCCTCCCTAGTTCAATCTGGCGGATCACACAATCCCTACCCTCTAGGAGCTTGTGGCCTAGAGGGCTTTGTGTCTACTGCACTTCTCTGGGGACATAGAACCACTGTCAGTCACCCTGTCAGTCAAGCACTTTTTATACAGGTGAAATAACCTTAGTCATTGGGGGCTTGAGGGAGAAGCTACATATGGACAGAGGCTTTGTCATTGCTCCTCACTTGCATTTGCTGAAATGTTATGCCCTCTTAGGTTGATCTGCTGTATGACAGAAATTTCAACCCAATGTATGTTCCTGTTCATCTGCAGGAGAGATGAAGGAAATACATGAGGGCCAGGTTTTCTGGGTCAGGAAGTATCTGTGTATTAGATTTACTGTAGCTCAAGTTGAGGCATTCAGCGGGGAGGTTAGAAAAATGAAAACTATTAAACATAGAAGTTATTTCTGTAATACCGACCTTTCCAGTCTTGTCATAATTTTGAAAGGTATTCAAATTAAAGGTTGCTTTATGGAAAAATCTTAAAAACTTACTTAAGCAAGTCATTTTAATCCTTAGATAATTATTTGTTGCGGTAAATAGATTCAGAAATAAGTTCAGGCAAGATCAAAGAGACCCTAGAGAATTCAAATATTGCTCACTTTAGGATTCTGACATTATGTGCCATGTCTGTTTCAGCTGGTCTTAGAGCTCCTCCTACTGGCCAATGATCAGACTCTGCATCCTTCAAAAATCGGATTTGAGAGCCTGGTGTAGTTGAATGGGTTAAAATTTGGACTATAATTAGAATTTGGAAAAGTTTAAAAATGGGTTTGATATGTTGGTATCTTCAGAGCTCAAGCAACGTTCCTGCTAAATGTCTGCATGCTGCCTGTTTCTCACTGTAAGCTTGACCATTGAAATGCCCTGAAGTAATCCCAAGTGACCCTTCTTTCCTAGCTCCAGTTGGTGTTATGGATCAAAGTCTTATGAAGGATTTTCCTGGACCTGCTGGGGAGGTTTCAGCATATGGCCCCAGAGTTGTCAGCACTGCTGTGGTTCAAGATGGGGATGGCAGGAGGGACCTCAGAAGCCCGACTAAAGTCCCACATGTGCAATTCATTGAAGGAAAGGTATGGTAAATTAGCAGAAAAATGTAATCTTAAGTGTACTTTGACTGGAGGCTGTTACATTTGTTGTTTCAGAACTCAGGTATTATTTAGAATTAGCGTATGTTCTCTGTGATAGAAGTTGTCAGTATGTAGGCTTCTACTGGTTTGAACAGGGTCTCAAACATTTTTCTAATTGTTGTTCAAAGCAAAATATTGTAATGTAAGTTATATTAATGCAAGCAAGTAATTTAGTAGCCTAAAATTTTTAACTGTCTGCAAAATCATCCTTTTTAGCTAAATCCCTCTACTATAGGAGCTGTGGTGACTTGAAATTTATATTTGTTTGTTACAAGTAATTTTAAGTATAGTCTCAAGTATTTTAATTACGTTGACTTGAGGGCTTTTTTTTTGAAATGAACAAAGATGGTTTTTATGAAAAGTGTTATTTTTCATTAATTTCTAAGTGAAGAAGAAATTCTTAAGCCAAAGGTGATTATTTTGTGAACAGTGAATGGGAAGATGGTGTGTTGCTTATTTCCTTATTTGGCGCATACACTGTAGTGAATGGAGAAGTAACTGATGCTGTGTTTTCAAATTTGTCACTATTATTTTATGATACCTTTTTACCTTGGGCAAGTACTTGGAGGTAGATTTGCAGAGGCTTGGAGTTCATCGGATCACTCTTCTATATCTGCACAAAGCAACTTTTTTTGTAGATAACATTGGAAGTGAACGCAAGAAGGAAATGAAATCCTGCAATAGATTTATAATGTTTTCTAAATTTTAACTTTTGAAAAATGTAAACACCTGCAACATGAATTTATAAAGAAACCACTAGATGAAGGAGCAGCCAGTGGCTCAAGAATTCCTGTCCTGACAACCTGTCGTCATGGAGGAGGGCTCAGGGACCACAGGGGGGCCTTATAGGAACCCCAGGGACTCAGCCATCAGGTCCTCCAAATGCCTTTGTTAAAGAATTTGTGACTATCATGCTGAAATTAATTATTTGGTTGAAAATAATTTAGTTAAAAATAACCAACAAGATCTCTTTAACTAGTGAAAAGTTAGAGTCTTTTATAATTATGCTATTAAGGCCCCCAGTGGTTGTTACATCTGAAACAGGAGCTCAGCCTTTCAGAGTCTCCCTACCATTTTCCCTAGTTACTTTGATACATGCAGTTATTTTTAAAAGTTACTTTAAATTCCAAAGGAAATTCTGCTTATCTTCAGCAAATGACTGGGTGTAATGCTTTGAATACTTGTCAGCAGCCAGGTTTATGAGTAAGAATGTCGTTTGAGTTTCATTGGGTCTATTTGCAATCCGTAAGAAAATACTAAATCCAGTTTTTCTCTTTAAAAAAGATCATGTAATTCATGTTCTAACTGCACTGTGTTAATAACAATCCCTACTTGCAAGTACAAGTTTTCACTAACTGCCCATTTCTTCTCTTTCTCTCTTGCCTTTGTTTCTCCTTTGAATGTTATCTGTTGTGCGATTTCTCATTGAATCATGGGTTTGCTCCCGAGGGTAGCCTGTTCCCATGTGTCCACCATCACCTCTCATTCGCTGTGTTTCCTCTCTTTCCCCAAACCTTTTACCGGTCCCTGAGATGGACTTGCTTTCAGACATTTCGGAGGAGGACCCCTTTGGGGAGGCTGACCAGATCACACTAGACAGCTTAGAGCTCCCTTCCAGCGGTGAGCTGTCCGAGCTGGGGGACTGCGAAGTCCCTGCCCTTGATTCTGTCTCGGGTCCCATTGCAGCCCCTCCTCAGCCTGACTGTCCTCCCACCCATGAGAAGCCTCTAAAAGAGGCTGACCGCAAGGGTTCTGAATTTGGGTACTTTTCCTTCCATTTCTGCAAATGCTTCCCACCTAGCTTCCCCTCCCTTCTCGATGACGATGGGTATCTTGCTTTCCCCAGCCTCCCCAAGGTCTGGGTCTCCTTCCTCCCCGACGATATCCAGCACTACCTTCCTATTACCTCCCCTTCCTTTCTTCCTTCCCTCATCCTCATCTTCGGACTCCTTCTCTCTGCTTCTCAGTCAGTGCCTTTTTCTCTCACCTTTTCCCTTCCTCTGGCTCTATCCCTCTGCTATCTGGAGGCTAAAGCCACTTCCTTCAGTGTTTCTCATGACTGTGACTTGAATGACAAAACAGAGGAGGAGGAAGCAATTGCTGGGACTCCCACCTAAGCTTTAATTTGTGGGGTCAACAAAACTCCAGCTTCCTAATATAGAGTGTAAACATGTGCATAAATTTCACCACTGAGTACCCTCAAAATAGTATGGTCTGCACATTTTCACATACATGGTGTTTTAGTGCATGAGAAATACATGTAAATAAGTACTTCCCCTTCATTGATTTCCATGGACCAGGTCCACACATTCGAAGTTGAGAACCAAGTTAGGGATTATTTTGTAAATATCTAGACTGTACTAGGTCTTCAGAACAAAACAAAACAAAACAATAACAGGAAACCTCTGTTGCCCTTAACAATCCTTATTGGCTTTGTCTGTTTTCCAGACAAATAGCAAGTCTGTCAATGCTGTTCCTGTAGGACGGACACTTGTTTCAATATAGAACTTAGATTCTGTGGACATAACCGTGATTGATGTGTATTAGTAGAACTCCTTAGTGCCGTTATTTCTCGTTAGGAAGCCAAGCTTGTTCTTGCATTTATGAGGATGCATCTGTAACCTTTACTCCTGACATTTATGGGTCTAATCTCATAAATTCCTTGTCTCCCTGTTACTGTTAGCATTGTGGAACCAGATGAATTTCAGGTAGTTTTTTTTTATTTTTTATTTTTTTGCTTTTTTGTTTTTTGTTTTTAACTCTAAATCATGTAGTTTTATGAAAGAGTCACTGTCAGGTATTTGTAAGGAAGATATTACTCTTTAAGAAATACATATGAAAAATGAAACACAGCTTTTTGAAAATTTAGACTATTTGCCCTACGGTTGGGCCGCATAGTGTCCCTTTATTTAAGATTATGTGTCCGGTTTGAGGATTTTTGCCCCTAGATAGGGCTACCTCTACACTACAGGTTGGTGCTAATGTGTGCAGGATGTTTTTGTTTTGCTAGTGTGGTCTGGTGACTTTGTGTCTCATAGCCTGTGGGTACTAGCCATACATAGAGAAAAATCACTATTTAGAACAAACCTAAAGAAAAATGTAAAGACAATGCCATGAGTAAGCATACTGGGTGAAACCACTATTCCCAAATGTTACCGGAAGAATGCCAAAAATTGGCATTTTAGAGAATTAAGTATTGACCAATCAATTGGAACATGATCTTAATAGGTTGTTGGATAACTCTTACTTTTCCTTCTGATAAGAAGATACTCTGAGCTCCTGATCACCTCAGAAATACTTGATTTAAAGGGAGAGAAAAAAAAAGAAAGCATTTTGAACTCTCACATTTAACACTCTCATTCCAGTAAAGAAGAAAAGGAATGTTCATGATCCTGCTATAAATTAACACGTGAAGTTTACCCTATTGTCTTTTGGTCTCAGAATCATTATTTTTCCTTTTTTGTTATTCCTCTTCTTGAGTCATAGTTATCAGGATTTATGCTTTTTTAAAAATAAATATATTGAAGTATAATTGCCATACAGTGTTACATTAGTTTCAGGTATAACATAATGATTCAGCAATTCTATAGTCTGTCACCATATGATGTTATTAGAATATTATTGACACTATTCCCTATGCTGTGCTTTTCATGTCCATGACTTAGTTTTAAATTTGCAGTTTTTTTTTTTCTTTTGGGTCATTAGATACTAAGAATTATCCAACCATGAAAAATTATTCTTATTTAAAGAATTTTGTGAAGAAAAAGTTGCTATAAAATATGAGTACTTTTAAATATGATTTTAGCATGCAAGTAGCAAAATAAACCAATTTTCCTCCCAAAGAAAGAAATCTATGTTAAAAAACTGAATTAGAGGGTGAATATGTGTCCCTGAGGTAAAATTTGGTTTTCACTTTCCATCATTCTACTTTGCCCTCATCCCTAGTTGATTTAGACTTTTCACATTAGGACAGATGGAATTATGCCATTTTTACACTCTCCTATTTTCATTTATGAGTAAAAACATTAAAAAAACACCACATAATCTAGGGACTGAGAAAGAGTGAAGCTTCCATTCTCCATTTCACCTTTGCAAAGGATTCCTTCCACCATTTGTTCGACACTGTAGGTGAAGAAAGACCAAAGTGGCTTTATGTTCTGCATCTTCTGAGGGCCAAACAGTAATTACAGGTTGGTAATCCTAGTTCACCATTTCAGTTCAAATACAACATCTCTGCATCCCTGGGTAGAGTTTCTACTGCTACTTTTCTTCTTTCTGGCCATTTGCTCTACGACTTTCAGGTGAAGAGGAAAGAAGAGGAGACACACACAGCTGGAGGAGGTGGAGATTTACCCCCCCTAAAATTAGATACCTGGTGGCTGCTGCCTGCCATACTTGTGTTTGCACATGCGCGCGTCCGGTGCGGGGGTGGGGTAGGGTGGGGGGTGCACTTCCGGGGTTGATATGTGAGTTTTGCTTGTGGTGGCTTTTAGGTTCTTAAGAGTTTTATTCCTCTTATATTTTAATGTCTTGGACTATCTGACTTGGGGTTGTTTCTGGTGCTTGCTGATTGATACACTTATGTTTATTTGCCTTTTCCCCCCTGTGTGTGATTTAATTTCACAGAAAAATTCCCTGAGAGTAGAAGGGGATAATATTTATGTCAGACATAGCAATTTAATGTTGGAGGTTTGTATAATTTAAGAAAACAACTCTGTCCTGATGGCTGCCAGGCTGCTGTGGACGGGCGGTCACGCACAGGCTGGCTGGCACCTTCCTTCAAGCACACTGCATGAACTGCATGGGGGACAGTTCAACTTGGAGTGCATGTTAGCTGTCCCAGTTTGTTCTTTTAAAGTGGCTTAGGTAGGACTATATCTACTAGAAGTTCTCTAAATGACAACTGGGGGGAAAAAAACAAAAAACAAAAAACGTTCTGTTCAATCAAATGAGTAAAATTTTAATCTAATACTCTCGAAGTCCTGCAGGTAGATCTCTTCTCTCCTAATGGGTCATCTCTGTGGTGCAGAATCTAAAGTAACATCCCATCCTTAATATATATTCACCAGAACAGGTATTTGTTGGTTTGGCATTAAATAGCTCTAGATCCATGTTCACAATTTTGGGGGAAGAGTTGGTGAAATCCATGCAATTAGGAGTGTGGTCCACTTAAAGTAATTACCTTTGAGAAAATGTTGATTCGTGGGATTGTTTGGATTAAAAAGAAAGTGAGAAAGGAAAACCAAACCCAACCAACCAATCAGGTGTGTAAAAATATTATTTCCTGTGTTACAACAAGAACGTTTTTTTCTGGTTTGTTTTTGTTTTCCCCCTTCTTCTTTGAGGTAGTAAAATGGTGAGATATTCAGTGGAGAACCGCAATTCTCAGTAATCTGACTAATCTGGTTGCTTTTGGCAGCTTTGGTAACCATGGGAAATGTATTTTGCGTAACTTACTAAAATGCTCTACAGTGTAATATGTAACCTTGCTTTGAACAGATGCAAGAAATGTGCCTGATCTCAAGCCACAGTCATTTTTCCATGCCATGCAAAGAGTTTTAGATTATCATGAATTTTTGCAAATGGCTCTAGAAGCTCCTAGAGGAGCTACTATGCTTGTGCATGAATGTGGAAGATCTAATTTTATCGGATGCATGACCTGTTCCTCTGGGAGTGGGATGAAAGCTATAAACCAACCACAGGTGGCCCCGTGATTTTGAAATGTAAGAAAAGATTTAAAATTCATTTAAAACTGTTTCCTGAACATTAATTACCTTTTAGACCCACAAATACTATTCATCAGGGCCATTCTAAAAATTCCCACCAATACCATTTGTCAGGGCCTATTCCAGTGAAAATTGACCTGGTAGTTTTACTTGTATCTTTGTCTTGTATAAGGACCATTTAGTATGTGGGGTGACTGGGCCTCACAGCTGGGCTTGGCAAGTACATGAAACCAGTATACAAGGTTCCCTCTTTCATAGAAAGGCCGAACAGAAGGAGCCTCTGGAAGCCAGTATTTTTATTCCTTAAGGATTAAAAGCCATTGCTGAAAATTCCTGGAGAAAGTCAACCCTTGGTTTTCTCCCTCTCTCTTTCTCTTTCTCTCTCATGATCTTGGCCTGGCTTTTCTATCAGGCCACATGTGCTTCTGAGTACCTTTCTCTAGTTATACTTCATTTACTGTGTTCACAGAATGCAGCTGTAGTAATAGCCTTAATGAGAAAGGTAAATTTGCAGGAACAGTTATAGGCTGCATTTCAAATCAGTTACTAGAAAGAAGGTGATTAGCCATTTCTAGTACTAGTGATTCAGTGGCTTCCTTCTAATAATATAAGTAATTATCTTTTTTAAAAAATTCTAAACAGAAGAAACCAGAACCTTTTAAAATGGGAATCATTAAAAAAATATGCATTGGCTCTATTTTCAAATTTTGATGAACTACTAAGGTGATAATATGGCTTTTGAGACTTGGCATTTTTCTTGCTTTACTATTTTTTTTTTTTAATCATAAGTTTGCTTTGTCTTATTTTTTGATTTTTTATTTTTGTCCTGCTGGGATTTTTTTTTTTTCTTTTTTGGATTTCTGCCCTTTATTACGTTACATATTGCTAGGACCTCGATAAGGCCCAGGAGGACATACTGAGACATCAGGCTAGCATTAGTGAACTCAAGCGCAATTTTATGGAATCCACACCTGAGCCGCGCCCTAATGAATGGGAAAAACGACGTATCACACCTCTGTCCCTACAGACACAAGGGGTATGTCAATAGCTGTTTGTTGGCTGTATGTCTCACTCCAGCTCTTTGGTAAAACTCAGGTCGCAAATACGTGATGTTCATTCTCAGAGTGTTAGACAATGTTCCCTACTTTTTAATGTAATTGCTAACAATTTTTTAAATACTAAATATTAACAATGTAATACTTAACGACATAGTTCTTAGTAAATTGTGTGGGTTTCCAGATATTATCAAAAATTGCAGAAAATTTTCACTTTTTTACTCAAGTAAATGAGCAGCGATGAAATGCTTTATAGGGTGGCTTAGAAACTGGTGTCATGTTGTATTTTATAAGGTTTGAAGTTATGGACTACTGAAATAATAGAGTTTACTTGACAATTAATTAATAATTTAAGGGATATAGGAATATAGATATTTAGAATGGTTTAAGGTAATTGCTGTGAGGATAAAGAGTTAAACTTAGCTTTGAAAACTAATGAGCCCAGTTGAAAATTTGCAGGATGTTATGCAGTTTAATACTGAAACTTTGTAGTAATGAAATGTAGGCTACTACTGTTTTAAAACAATTTGCAACCGTAACATCTCTCCAAACTCATTCTTCTTCTTTCCATGGCTTATTTCTTCCCACCACCAATGTAAGTGTTTCCTTTTGAAGATATTCTCAATTTATTTCTCCATTTATTCTCATCTGCATGTCTTTTCTGATGCTCTGAAATCTGTTAGCAAGAACTTTCACGGGCTCATTTATCATACTTGAGGAGACAACAGTCATATCCTATTAAATATGCTGTTTTAAAAAGCGTATGAAGGTGTCACCCGACCATTTCCTCTTTCCCCTTTTCCTTTCAGCCCTCTCATCCCCCAAAGCACATCATCTCTCTCTCCTGGCTTGAATGTTACCAAATGTATGCGCACTTGAGTTAATCTCATGCTATTATGCACTTTTTCTGAAAAAGGCATAGTTGTTGGTTGCTTTAAATTTGTAAGATTGTGACAGTGAAAGGGAAATAGCTCTTCAAGAACAGAAGCAAAAATAATCTCTGAACCGAGAAAACAACGGATGGCAACATTAAGATCAAAAACACCATGGTCTTATGAAGTTGTATACAGCTTACATTCTTATTTTCAGATTTTCTGAAGATACTAATGCACCCGTGTCCACGGTCAGCTCTAGGGGGCTGTGTTTTCTAGAGAAACCATGTCTCATGACGTGTTAAGATCTTGTTCTCCCTTTATGTCCTGCTTTATCTGGTTTGTTTTGCTGACCCACACAGTTGTTTTATGTTTGTGTTGCTATAGATGTAATGTACTTGTCTTATTTGTTGATTATGTCTATTGTTTGAAACAATAGAGAAAAGGAGACCATCTTTTCAAGGATATTTTATCCGTGAAGGAGAAGCATCAGATGGCAGCCACACGGACAGTTGAAGAAAAAGTCCAGGAGGCAGACAAGGTGTTCACCTTGCATCCTTGGATCTCCTCTGCTTTTCTCTCTTTACCTTTTATTTCTGTCCACAGCCATAAGATACTCCTTTTTTTCTTCTGTACTCACCCAAAATTTTGTTGAAATAATTTTTCGAGCATTTAAAAAATTAAATTTCCTTCTGTAGAAATGTAGGATCATTAGTGAGAAACACCATATTGCAGGAGGACTGGGTTTGAAAATCCACAATTTGAAATGCAGACCTATCAACTGATGTAGGTGATAAGTGACCCTGAGTTTTGACGTATGTGGCTGACAGTCGGGAAACCATGATCTCACGTGAAAATGCACCATTAGTACAACGCTCGTGTGCAGACTGTGGTGGTATGAAAAATCCCAAATGCTGTCTGGTGTGGGTAACTATTTTTCTAATTACATTTGGAAACCTTACAGATTTTCATTTTAAAGATTTTTAGCGGGAGAAAGGATTTTGGTGTGTGTCACAACAGCCCCTCAGATCTCTGTACTCCCTGCATGTATGAAATAATCTGATATTACCAGGGAAGTTAGCTTTCATTGCTCTTCCATCCCTATTCTTCTGCTTCTGCTGATTTTGCTCAGCCAGCTCACTGGCCTGTCATTGGCTGGGTGGAGAGTGCTTAGAGCGCAGTGCGGGAGATAGCAGACTTGGTCATTAGTAAATAGAAAATGTGGGGTACTAAGGAATAAGCGTCAGGAAGATGAAATACAGTGTCCTGTTAGAGGGGGATGGGGAAGGTGGCTTTCCCATTGTGCTCAGGAAACAGATGGCATTGACATTGAGACCTTAATATGAAGAGGAAGAGAGAGACATGTGAAGATTCTTCCATGTATAAAGAAGAGGAAATGCAACAGCCCCAAGACAAGAACTAGTTCAAGGAACTGAAAGTCCAAATGACAAGGGCGTTGGAAAAGTCAGAGAGGTCAGAGATCCACTCTGGATCTTCCAAACCAGACTAACAGCTTGCTTGGAATTCTCTCGTGGCAGTGAAGGGAAGCCATTGGAGAGTTTTAAGCTGGGTAATGACCTAGTCCCACGTTGGACAGCGATCCCTCTGGTGCTGGACGAGGAAGGGGTCCTACAGGGATGCGAATGAGAGCAGGAATCAGTGATAAGGAAAAGGTGTATCCCTGCCAGGAAGTCTGGTGGTGTTAATCAGTAGACAGTCGCATTCATCAGAATATACAATGGGGTGGGGGAGAGGCAGGATAGCTGGAAGACGAAGCCTTGCCCTGAAGGAATTGGAGGTGTAGCTGAGATGGGGTATTTCCAGAGCACTGCAAACGAGAAAGATAATGTCATAAAGCTAAACCAAGTGGCATATTTATATACTTTAAAGGTTAGCCTGAAATCCAAAGTCTGTCAGACTGTGTGTAAAATGACTTTAATATCATAAGTTTTGAAATATTACATAGTTTCGAAAATTTATCCTCCAGAAGTATGTCATATGGCAGCATTTGGTCAATGTCTTTGTACTTTTTGAAAAAGAGACCTTGGAATTTTGGGGAAGATGTTGAAATTCTCATTTTCAGGCTGTCATGGTTTAGAATCATCCAATAGAAACCATATACAATAGAAATCATCCATTCACTCATTGTCAGAGAAGTTACATCAAGATCCTGTTATGTGAAATTTAAATCTGAGATTGACCTCGTGTTACGCTCCTAAATGGTCTATCTGTACTTGAAATGGCTGCTTTTTTCTCATTTTTTTCCTCTCCAGTATCTGCAGGAAAATATATTCTTAACTCGGCATGTACGTGGATCGCCGTAACTGCGGTCACACATCCTTTCACCCATTCGCCCAACACTTACGGGACACTTACGTCGTAACCCCTGCCTCCCTCCCAACAACACTTCATTACTATTAGTTGAAAGTGTGTGAGCGGTGAAGTCTACTGGAGTGTTTGGCTTTTAACAGAATATCTTTAAAATTTATCTTTGCCACATCTTCATTTTGCCACTAATTTTGTAGGGTTTCTTGATTTTCTTTAAATTGGAATCCTTAATTAACGTAAATGCATGAGAGTTTCATTTGACAAAAGTTTCCAAATTTCTAGAATATGGGTTTTATAGATTAAAACTAAAACATTCTTTCTTTTCTTTTCTTTCTTCCCCTTATTCCTTTTCTTTTTTTCTTCCTTCCTTTTTTTTTTTTTTTTTTTTTTTTAAGTAATCTCTGCACCAATTGCGGGACTCAAACTCACAACCCCGAAATCAAGAGTTCCCGTGGTTCTCCAACTTAATGAACCAGGCTCCCAGGACAATAGTAGCTTTTGTTTAAATACACTGAACTTTGAGAATGGCTTCAGTGTGAATATGATTTTGAGAGAAATTTGGAAACCAAATCACTTAATGTAATACATTTATATTTAGTAAATAATTATTTTATAGCCTCTTCTAAGAATTATGACACACTTGTATTCTCATGAGTCTAGTAGAGATCATAGAACTGTGGTTGTAACGTACTTTTGAAGATGTTTTATTGAATAATTAAATATGTGGCACTTGAACTCCCCAGTCCTCTCTTACCGGGTAGGACACTCTTTCCACCCACCCAACCCAAAGGGATGGTGTAATTATGGAGATCATAATTAAGCTGAATTAACCCAGATTTCTTTTTTCTCTTCTGAATATTGCAAGTGCTTCTGCACCTCCCCCATCTCATCTCATTGTCCCTACTCCTCACCACCCTCAGTGCCCATTTCAACAGGCATCTCAGAAAATGCCATTCATTTATTCATTCATCCTTGAGCCCTCTGAACACTAGAGTTTTTTAGGAAGTATTCTTACACAATTTTGACATTTGCTTTATGGCAGTGCTTTCCTGTTGGCATTACAGGTACCTGGGACAGTCCCTGGCTTTCCTGTCATGCCCTCAGGCAGGTTAGAGACTGTCATTTCAGGGCCAGAAATGGCAACATGAACTTTGCCGTCACAGTTTTTCAGGGACAAATGATTTTCACATTGTTCACTTGAGTTCTTCATCTCTGAGTTTTGTCTTCCTACTGAGAATTTTTTCTTTAACTGTTTCTTACTGAACAAAGAAAAGCGCTGTTTCTTCATTCCATGGCGCATTTAGCCAGTCTGAGGCAATGTCTGTGGATTGCTGTCAGAGCACTCGTTGTACAGACCGTTCAAGTGGTGTGGAGAAGGGAGGAGGCTGGAGGAACTGGAGTAGATAGGGAGGCCTGTATACAAAATATGGACTATTAAGTGGACTTCAGAAAGGTGACAGCATTGGCAGGGCCCAGGGAGCCTCGGCAAGGGCATTGAAGGCAAGAGGGTGGGGGTCCCTTGAGCTCTGACACAGGAATTGGCATGAGTAGGGGCCCCTGACGAGACCAATCTGTGCAGAAAGAGGCTGAAGCTGAGTAGCTCCTTCAGGAATATATGAAATAGTGTTCAATGTGTGGGAGAATCGGTTTTGCTCAGTTTGTAAATAAAACTTCAGTGATAAACTAAGGCATTTTCTTTAGCTGGCTCCCGGAGGAGGTTAGAGCGAGCTATCAGATTCTCAGGCAGAGTGGAAAACTGGGGTTTAGGCGAAACACCGCAGACGCCTGATAGAATCTTTCAAACTCCTTACCTTTCTCTCAGTTTACACTGTTCTGTGATTCTTTCTTGTGTAACCTTTCCTTTCTTTCAATAGGTCACTGCTGTCTGTTCTGACTCATTGTTAATTCTTTGCTCTTCCTTTTCTGACTTCTCTAGAGCCTAGAAGAGGAGATAATGTCCATTTTGTTTAGTGGAAAGGGCTTTTCTGATAGCTTGAGAGCCATCTTCACCTCAGCCACCACTTGGACAGCAGAGGGCACTGTTGTGAACTGTAATACACCCGAAAAGCTTTCTTCCTCGCCCTTCTCACAGTTGCCTGAGGTGCATTTTATTTTGTTTCCCATTTTCAAAAGCCACATATGATTTTTTTTAAAATATTTAGGAACCCCTCTTTCCAGTGCTTTCATTAGTTAAAATTAACTCTTCCTGGCAGAAACATTCAAGAAACAATGACTGAATTTGGACATGAGGGACAACTAGAGATTGGATGTTTCTCCTGCTGCTTTTGGTCCCCTTCCCACCCACAAAATCTGCCTAAATTCAGAGAATCATCTAAAGCAGTAAGGCCCAGAGTCTTGAGTTGTTGTGGGAAAGGAAGGGAAACAAATTACGTTTGGCAGAAAAGTTTTTAAAACCTAAACTTCTTTCGGGCATCTCTTGATGGCTGCTTATTTTTAAAATTCTGCTTATGTGTAAAAATACGAAGTGCCTGCCATGCCCAATGAAATAATTATTTTCATTTCTTGGAATGACTCTTAGGGATTCCCTGAACTTGGGCAGAGCCCATCTGGCCATTTGGGGTAACGTGATAATAATTTACTGACCTGGAATAATAATGATGAGATATCTGCTTTAGAAATGTTCTGACCACTAGATATCTTTATTTATAAAGAAGTTTATAGTTAAAAGTTACTCACCAAAATAGTCTCAAGAGTTTTTCAGTGTCAAATCGGAAAGCTCTGGGTTTCCAGTAAAACTGGAAGGCTCTCTCTCGTACCCATGTACATGGCACTAATTTGAGCCATGAGAACATGGCAACGACAGCACAGATCAGAGAGCGTGAGTACATGTTGACGGGTGCTGTCAGAATTGTGCACTTTGAGGGCCTTTTGCTCACGGTTGCCCACGGCACTGGGTCCAATAAACGGGATGCTGCTGTCTGATCCAGGACCCAGCTCCAGTCTGGGCAGTCTCGGCAGCTCTGTCTCAGGCTTCGTTTCTGCCCACAGGGTTCAGAAGAGCATTGCCCCACTCCATTCGGCATGGAGATACCTTCCTGAAGAAGTAGGGCTACTTGCACTAGGAATTATTTTCTGGGGAGATCACAGGCTCTAATGTCACACGAATGTTAAAAAGTTGGTCAGGCTTATAGTCTATGGTGTATAGTCCCTCCCCTCCTTTCAAAATAAGTTTAAAGAAAATGATAAACTTTAAAAACTCCTTTGCAAGAGAGTTTCTACACTGGTTATCAGTAGCAAAGCATAATTTATATTACTAATGTATTTGGTCAACAGGAATTTATCAAACATTTAGGTATGGTACTACTTAGAGTAAATTTACTCCCAAGAAGTAGATGTCTACGGGGAGGAGGGAGGCAGAAATAAACATCTCGAATTATAAACTTGATTTCAGTTTCCAAAGATGCTGGTTGGAGGAGCTAAACTGTAGAAGAAGGCACTTGGAGCCATTATTTACATCCACCCTAATGTTAAAATATCCCTTTGCCAATCTATAATATAGCCTGGGATGTTAATAACCATTTCTGAAACAACATTTTTGTGTTAATAGCTATCCGAAACCAAGTATAATTTTGCCATTTACAGCTGTTTTTTAAATGAGCCGACAGAAAATAAAGGTGCCGTCTCATTAATGCTATATTCACTTAGAAATCAGGGCTTTGGGCCAGATTTTATAGTCTGATTAAAATCAAAACCGTTCATTGAATAGGTTCTAAAATTTTGCAATTTCAACTTTAATCAGTAAACTTTGGTATAATTCAGTTTTTTCCTACCCTTTCAACTAAGTAAGGAGAGCAGCTAGGTATAATCACAATAAAAGCATTGTATTTCTTTGGGAGGACGTTGGCTATTCTGTGTTTTTGTTTCCTTTCGTAAGCTCTCTGCATTTTTGTCTGGATTGTCCTCCATGTGACCTTGAACAAAGATTTTTGTAGATGTCGATTCTTGTTGTTCTGTCTTTGCAGTGTCAGATGTTTGTTCTGGTGGGTGTTGAGGTGTAAAACTTTATTGATTTGTGTCCTCGGTTGCTTTTTGTTCCGCAGAAACGTGCTCCCGAGTCAGAAGGGCCTTGCAGTGGAGCCTGTGATGCTGTTGAGGTTCTCCCCTTTTCCATGTTCACACCATCACCTGATGTTTCTGATCCCCTCACATTCTCCCCGCTTCCCTTTCAGTCAGCCATCACAGTCATCTTTGTTTTTCTTCATGACATGAACCACCTTCATTGGTTAACTTTGGTTTCCGTTGTTTTTTATTTTTGTTCTTGTTTTTTTTTTTTTAATTTATTCATCTATTTTTGTTCTCCCTCATCCATTTTTTTTTTTGTGCAGAGTTCACATGAGACTCTGAATGTAGTGGAGGAGAAGAAGCAGGCAGAGGTTGGGAAAGACGAAAGAGTAATCACGGAAGAAATGAACGGTAAAGAGCTATCACCTGGGAGTGGTCCTGGGGAGATGCGTAAGGTGGAGCCCCTGACCCAGAAAGACTCCACCTCCCTGTCTTCTGAGAGCAGCAGCAGCAGTGAGAGCGAGGACGAAGATGTGGGCGAGTACCGGCCCCACCACCGTGTGACCGAGGGCACCATAAGGGAAGAACAGGAGGAGGAGGAGGAGGAAGAAGAGGTGGAGGAAGAAGCCGGCCGAGCAGCCAAGGTAGTAGAGAGGGAGGAAGCGGTACCAGAAGCCAGCCCAGTCAGACAAGCAGGTGCCAGTGTAAGCACAGTAGAAACAGTGACCCAGGAAAATGTAGTTGCCCCAAAGATATCTGCAGAGAAGAGTGTAAATGAAGGCGCCCTTAAGCAAGACATGCGCGAAGAAACAGAGGACGAGCAACATAAAGTTAACGGAGAGGTGTCTCATGTTGACATTGATGTTTTGCCACAAATTATTTGTTGTTCAGAGGTAAATGGGAGACTCGAGCGGGAGCTAAACTCTAGAGCTATTTCTCAGGTGGAGAACACCTGCCTTCCTTCTCCTGTCCTCCCGATCCTCCTCCAGCTTTTTCTACGAGATTCTGGTCTTTCTCTCTCCTCGGAGGAAGGGGAAAAAGCACTGCTCTGTAGATTTTCTGCCAGCCCCGTTCACAGTTTCTGGCTTCTTTCCTGCACCTGGATCCGCCTGACAGAGTAAACTGGCCTTCAGCAGCCACACCATTTTTTCCCTTCTCGTTTCACACTTCAATTTTTCTTTGCATGTTTTGGATGTTTTCAACCGTTGTTTTTAGTTGCACTGCTTCCTTGTGCTAAATGCCTTTTTCGTTGGTTTAATGAGAAAATTGTATCTGTATTGTTGGCAAATGGTCAGTGTGAGTGTGCGCGTGTGGCTTCTCTTTTCATGATTGGGTTTGACTTTTTGGCCGATTCTCCCTCCAGCTTTAGATGTTCAGAAATGGCAGCTGGTTCTAGTTACCGTGGTGCTCGGAGTCCAGCGTCCGGCTGTGATGAGAACCTATTTCTCGAATACCACTGTGATTGCTGTTTTTAGATTACAGAGAGCGTATGGATTGGTTAAGGGCATTTTCTTTGCTTGTGAGCAGCCAGAGGCTAGCCTGTTTGATAGGAGGATACTTTTCTCATTCCATCCTCCAACAGTTCTAGATGATTTGCAAGTTGATCATCTGTTTCCTGGATTATCTATATTGGATGGGAGTCTTTAACTTTTTCTCCCTAAGAAAGAGAACTCTCCACACTCCTGGTAAATTAAGTCTCAGCCATGAGGTGTGGGTATCTCTGAACTGGGAGTCAGAGTTATGCTGTGAGAAGGTTTATCTCAATGAGACTTCTAATTCTAAAAGTAAATGCCCACAATATAAGCATTATCCTAATAGTTACTCTCTTTGATGGGCTGGAAAATCTTGAAGTGACTTTCGCTTGAAATAATTAAATGAATTTTTACTATATTTTAAACTTCCCGTTTCACTTCAGAGAAGATATTTCAAGAGTCTTTGAATGCTCTGAACTATTATTTTCTGCTTTTAACATACAGTTTTTCCTCTTTAAATAATTACATTTGGGAATTTTCTCTCAAAGTTCTGTAGTATTTTGGTAGTAGTATGGTCTGGTGTTATATTAAACCTACACACTCAACAGACTACAGTGCCAACAGGCTGTGACCCTGCTCTCTAATGTTTGCATTGTTCAAAGCCTTAACGCAGTGTTGGTGAATTAACTCTGGATGTAATATTTTAACTTATGGAACACAGAAGAAGCCCTGCAAGTTTTAGACAAGTATAACTGAAAAAAATCATACTTGAAGATATTCTTAAAGTACAATCTCTTTGTCGGTAGGGTAGAAGACTCTTTTTGGGGGAAAGCTTGGTCTTCCTAGCTGATGTACCAATTGAAGACAATGAGCCTTCATACAAACCGCGTGGCAAACCAAACTGCGGCAAAAATTGAGACCGGTCACTTTACATAGTTCATTCCATTTTGTTTTCTTTTCCATTTTGTTATAACTTGCCCCAAAGCTAAAGCTTTTATGTCACTGTGCGCCCCACATTGACATATAATTGGGAACATGGTAATTTGAAGTATACCATAATTTAGGGGACCATTATGTTAGCTTTGTCTTCATACACACACACACACATGCACGCACGCACACACACACACACACACACGATATTTGAAGGAGAGTGTTTTTCTTTTGTGTCTTTTATTTATCTTTACTTTTGTGCATGAGTGTGTGTTTGGATATATTTTTTATAATTATTTTTGAAGGCTCCATTAAGCACTTTTACTTCATGATCTCTAGAATTTATTTTTCCCTTCCTTTCCACCTCAGCCACCAGTGGTAAAAACAGAGATGGTAACAATTTCTGATGCCTCACAAAGAACAGAAATCTCCACCAAGGAAGTCCCTATTGTCCAAACTGAGACCAAAACCATCACATATGAGTCTCCACAGGTACAAAAACTCTAGATTTGGACTACTTGAGTTCTTTTTTTACTTTGTGTCTGTTTTTAATTTGTCTTTGAGTTTACGTGTTTCTGACCTTGATGCAGCTTCCCGTATCTTGGTGTCCTCATTGCACTTGAACCTGCTCTATTGCTTCTTAGAGTACAACAGAGAGCTGCCGTCAAGTTGGTATAAGTAACAGGGTTACTTATACAGAATCCCTACACAGGATCATTTAGGACAGACAGTAGCAATCTCGTCCATGTTATAAGTCGTTCCGGGTATGTTGATACACACTTGGGAATCAGATCATCTTACGAAGTTTATTGGATCTGATGTAATTTGCAGATTAATAAGATTTAGGCTCCCCCCACCCCCAAGTCCGTGCAGATAGATCCAGTCAGCTCACTCCTACTTGCCAAGTGTATACACACACACACACACACACACACACACACACACCTGTGCTTCTCCTTCATGTGGGATTATTTTCTGAAGACATGTTGTCGATCTTATGTAAATATAATATTGTGTGTTATAATAATTATCAGATTTGTGTATTTGATTTTAGACATTGATTTAGACATTATTCAGACATTGATTCTGTAAAGATTTAAAATAAGTATTAAGATATCTAATCTTAAGGGTAATAAAAAGGGGAAAGCGTTCATTATTTCAAAATAAAACTGTTTAGAAATTTATACAACTATTTTCTCGACTGAGAAGTTTAGTATTCTATAGTAGAATTGTACCGTGGTGGAGGGTGGCAGATTATTGACCTCTCTCAAAATCTTTTTTAAGAGGTTTAATGTGGGTATGTTTAAATACTTCTCAAAATTATTTTAGACACGTTATCCACGTATGTGCCGAGATCCACCTAAACAGCTTTCTGATGAATGGGTGTGGTGGGAGAGCATGTGCTCATATGTCTGTAGTACAGTAAGTGCCCCAGTAAAATACAGGTGCAGGACTCAAATTTAGAGAAATTTCCCCATAACTTAGTCTACAAGGCTCCGGGCTTTCTGGTTATTTCCTTGTGTTAATGGCAGGAAATGGGAGACAAGTATGTTTGGTGATCTTCACATATACTCTTAGGCTATTAATCTGTGTTGTATTTCACCTGGTCAACTCTAGAACTTTCTACCTTTTTTAGTATCAAAGCAAATAAGTCAAACCTATTTAGATATATGCATGGGGTTTATAGATGATACATGTAGAGACAGGTCACATGCATGCATGCGTATTAAAATCCATGTACCCATATATGCTCATGAAAAACTACTACAGGAACAATGTTATTAAAAAAAAAAAAACTACTAGAGATAAGCAAATTACCAAAGCACACAGGTTTAGTCTATCCTAGTCAGATTCTATGGCTTCGTAAATGCGAAAACGTTTATCTGTTTTTACCACCTGTGCTTAAAAAACAACTCAGCCTTTCTGTTCGCTGTGGAAACTTCTCTGTCTGGTTCTCTAGTTTCTTTTTCTAGCTTCTACAAAAAGCCTTTGGTCAAATTGTCTCGTGACCCTGTAGCTCTCAGTCCCGTCTTCTACTTGATTCTTCCTTTTTTTTTTCCTCCCTCCTAGGGGGTTTGCTTTCCCACATGCATTGAGTTTTTGCCTTTACTCTGTTTAAAGGCCAGCCAGCCTCCTGCTCAGTAAATCACTGCTACAAACGTGCGAAGGATAGGCAGATAACTTCTTCTACTGACCTCGAAGATTTCACAAGATGCATATTCGATGGGGAGGGGTCGTCTCTGACAACATAATGGAAATTAAGCATTACTTTGTATTTTTTCTCCAACTATCCAAAGATTGATGGCGGGGCCGGTGGTGACTCGGGGACATTACTGACGGCACAAACCATCACATCTGAGTCCGTGTCGACAACGACAACAACACATATCACCAAGGTAAAGCAATCCAGGGTGGGACTTTGCAGACAGGATCCTTTCTGAATCGTTTCTTTGTTCCTACACAAGCTTCAAAGTAATAGACTGTGCCAGTGGATTAGAAGTGGCCAGACTTAAAGTATCCAAGAATTGGACTCCATTGACAAATGTATTTTTATAAAGTACAAGGGTATAAAAATATGTCATGAATAACTGTATGTCAGCCAGCTACAGGAGAGAGAGAGAGAGAGTATCATAGAAGTAGAAGCATAAGTTTGGTAAGTACAAATGAACCCTCCCAACTGAAGCAAGTGAATGAAGACCATCATTCAAAATTTTCAAGCAGTTGTTCAAAATATATAATTTTCCCTTCGTTGATTTAAGATGCTCATATATTGGATAGGGGGCATTTTTCAGATCATTCTCTCATTCTCCAAAGTTTTAACACCAGATGACCAGTGATTCTTAAAGTATGGTCTCCAGACTAGCAGTATCGGTCTTCCCTGGGACTTGTTAGAAGTGAGTCCGTGGCCCCACCCCAGATCTCCTGATACCCTGGGAGTGGTTGTGGTGATTCTGACACCTGCTGCCGTCCTCAGATTTACTTCTATCTCTCCCATTCCGTGGGTGCCTGATGGTTTTAAATGTATCCTTTATACCCTTCTCACCCTGTATTTCAGCCAGAAACTTTGTGAGTTAAAAAAAAATGCCACATAAATGCAAAATGGTATCGTGCTCATTTTAAAGGCTATCCAGTTAGGCTTGCAGTAAACCTGGTTTCTTGCAGTAAAGTGCTATCAACTGGGACTTTGTCTAATTTATCAGAGCTGTGCTTTCTCAGGACTGTGTGGTATTTGCTTGTAGTTCAGCATCACAGCCATATGATCCCTTCGGCCTCTGTCATGTCCCAGGGCTGCCCACACGGTCTTTGTTGGCAGCATAGTAACATACAGAAGCTATCACTGAACAAAAATCTTTGTATCACCCTCATGTATCTTCTATATCTTAAACCAGATCCAAGTCTTCTTTTATCTTACTGCACTAAACCAAATGAACAAAATTACCAGGGGATTTTTATGAGAATCAAGCACTCAAAACTATGACATCAAGCAATTCCCACACTTAAACCAGGAACCTAAATTGTTAGAATTCCTTGTAACTCTACATAAACCAAAGAATTATTTCTTCTTTCCTCTTTTAACAAATTAGCCAATTGGGAGTAAAGAAACTCCGGGAAATTGTAATGGAATGTCTCAAAGGAACCATTTGGATTAAGTGGCATCTGTCTTGCCTTAATTTCCCTTGAATCTCGATGAATTAGTTGCTTTCAGTTGAGGAAGACTTATGGATGCTACAACTTTAACAATAGGAATCTCTGCTGAGCTTAAACAGTTTCGGAATGTCCATCTTCTCCACTCAGTGCTCATTGCCTTACTCAGAAGATCTAGATGTGCTCCCTTTTCTTTGCTCTCATTAGGTATATACATACTTCAATGATTGCTATCTCTGTCCTTTCATTTTCTTTATAACCTTCAGACTGTGAAAGGTGGAATATCTGAAACAAGAATTGAGAAACGCATCGTGATCACGGGAGATGCAGACATCGATCATGACCAGGTAAAGACCTGAATTTCTGCTTTTGAAAGTGACCATGTCTCTAAGTGGAGTGTGTGTCGTCATGTCATATCCCAGGGTCAGATCCCTTCTCCCAGAGCCTCCTGAAAGAATCCACCTCCTAAGCATGGTATAAAGACACTTCCTGACCTAGACAGCCTTTCAGCCTTCCTAACACCAAACCAGCATAAAATGTGGATTGCTGTTCATTTCCCACTGACTCCAGGTGCACTTTTGAATCCAAATAATTGAGAGGATTCCATTAGTTATTCACGTGGGCCTCACTTAAAGGCAAGTCGTGGATTAAAAAAAAAAAAATGAATAGCGGTTTAATGACGTTGACTTCCAGTTTGACTTATGCCTACTTTTAGGAACTTATATATATTTTTTTGTAACATTAGAAAAATTGGGTTCTTTTTCCCTTGGGCTCTTTACCCTTCAGTGTTTTCCCCTAATTATTACTATTATTGAGGAGTGAGAGAAGGAAATCTGAGGTATCTTACAAAGTAGAGAATTTCCATGGATTCAGAAATTCATTTAAAAGAATTGTGCTTCCATTCTAATGTTAATGAGCAGAACACGTGACTTTAACCACCGGGTGACGAGTGGGACTGGTGGTGACTTTGAGGGTAGCTTTCATTTAATTTCTTTTCTTTTTTTTTTAAGATTTTTTTATTTATTTGAGAGGGAGGGAGCGTGTGCTCACAAGTTGGCGGGGAGGCAGAGGGAGAGGGAGAAGCAGGCTAACCACCGAGCAAGGGGCTCAGATGCAGGGCTCCCTCCCAGGACCTTGGGTCAGGACCTGAGCCCCAGGCAGACTCTCAATCGCCTGAGCCACCCAGGCACCCTGAGGGTAGCTTTCCTTTTAGGCTGCAGTCCCAAGTGATGTGAATTTTTTGTTTTGTCATTTTTTGAGTGATTTGAACTCTACTTTAAAGGAAACCAAGCTATTTTCTTTTATAACAACTTGAAGGAAAGGAAATGTTCAATTGACCATCTCAGCTGGGAAGTCAGAACAGATGAGAGTTACCCAGCTTTAAACACAACACTGAACTCAGGAAAGAGAATTTTAGAGAACAGAACTACTCATTTAAAAAAAAAACAACCCAGAAAAAAAACAAAAAAACTCAAGTCTATGTGACCAGAGAGAAATAGATTTTATTCTCTGCCTGTAAGGAAAACTACATTCTATAAACCCCTGTACATGATTTTCCTTCCATCTTTCCTGATCTATTCTTTTTATTTTTTGAGAGCTATTGGAGGTTAAAGTGTTGCCCTGACTCTGAATTTGGACTTTATAGTAGAGATTCCTAGTAGTTGACTAGGACCTGTGTCTGTTTGCCATGGGAAAATGAATGACCTTGTGGAAACCAAGTCTCCTGTTCCCCAGATAGAGGATTTCTTCTCTGCTGAGACAGTTTTGAGCTCCTCTGATCTAAGTCGGTCAAACTGTTCTTTTTCCCTTTGGGACTCTAGATCGGCCAGTGTTTATTGAATTCGTATGGTGTGAGCGGTGGGAGCCCACGTTCTTTGGCATGATGGAAAGTGAAAATCAAGGTCTTCTCCCAGCCTTTGTTTCTTTCACCTTGTCTTTCCATTGAACCTGTGCACTCTCTGGCTTTCTGATGCCATGTTTTCCTTTCAAGGATTACTCTTGGGTGTTAATGTGCATTCTTGTCTTTTGGCCTTACTGCCTCTGAATAGCAAATAAAGAAAACACAGTTCGAAATGTAGGTACCAAAATACTCCTGACTCTTAGATTAAGGAAAAACCTACAGCTCTACCTGTGACTGCAGGGACACGACCTTGTTTGTGTGATGTGGTGCTTTAGCACATTTTCAGACCGAGGGCAGATACCCACATGACAGAAAAGGTATTTGACTTTTCATAACTTTTTCATGTTTAATTATAAGATGCATCAACTGTTTTGAGTCCATTTACTTGTGGCTTCTGGTATTCTTGTCCCAGGAGCTCGTGAACTCCCTGTCTCGTTACAGCCTGTAATGAGACCGTGGAAGTATTTAAAATTAGAGGGAAATCACTTTCCTGCCAAAAACAGAAGCCGATCACGTAGTGACTTGAATATCATTGACCCCCTTTTCAGCTCCTTGCTGTATATTAGAAGAATTTTAATATTGGAAAGAAACCCTTCCTCTGAGCAAGATAGGAAAAAGGGAATCGTGCTATTTGAGACACTGGCTTTGTAGGAGTTCACCCTGTGTGTATCCTGACGTTCTGCTCCGCACCAGGGATCTAGGACACTGCGTTAACTCCCCAGAGTGTCTGACTCTTTCCAGTAAAATAACTTCTCAGTTTGGCAGGAGCATGTGAGAATTTTCTCAGTCTTTACTGTTGCCATCATAAATTAACATTTCACAGTATTTAATTTCATATACTGATATTACAGAATGATCAGAATTAATGTACATGGATTTCAAATGTGTTTGAGGACAATTAAACTGTTTTTGGTTTTCCCTACTTTTCTGCTAATTAGAGCCTGTTTCACACGTTTCCTTCCCTTGGGCATCATTTGTATTTCCCCTTTGACATTTGTACTGGTTTAATGTAGGCAGATCCTTGTAATGAACGTGAGTTAAAAAGTATGTGACAAGCTGTCTGTAGCTACATTCGGCTCCTATCAGAGCTGTCGCTTTCCCAAACTGGATTCCAGAAACTGATGTGGAGTAGTCCATTTTGTTGGTTCCAATCGCTCACGTCCCTCTGAACACACACATCCAGAGTGACTTGGCTGTACTCTGTCTCCTGTCCCCACCACAGATACCTGCTGACACCTCCCAACCTCCTCCCCTGCCCCAGCCCACTCCCACCCTCCAGCCTGCCTGCTCCCGCCACCCAACAGACAGTTGTGCTGCTCTCCTGGGAGAGTCCCCTGTTTGAGCTCACTCTTGTCCTTACACCAGTGGGTCACCAGAGTTCATTCCCTAGTGGAAATTTAAGTACCCTCAAGTGTCTTCCAAGCTTCTGTGTAAAAATTTTTTTGGGTATAAAACCAACTTCTTTTTCTATAGCGGTACCTTTGTGTGTGTGTGGACTCAGGCTCCAGGTTTTGTTCCATAACCTTTCAGCTGGCAGGAAGCATACCGCAAGTAAGAAATGTGGTCGTCCCCTTAGGCAGATGATTCCAGAGAAATAGGAAAAATTACACTGCTGCTCTCAAAGGTGTAGTTTCTATATGAGATCTGGTGCTGTCTTTCCTCGAAGACTTTCTTTTTGTTTTAGACGTCGTTCCTAGATTTTGAGTGATGTTCTGTGGTGCTTCGCTTTCTCCCCAAGACATCTTGAAATATCTTTTGCCTCAGAAAAAATAGGATTTTTCCACTTTGTCACATCACTCATACATAGTTTACTTTCTGATAAAATACAAAGAAACTTTCCTTCCTGACTGTCTGGTCCGGGAAGAGCCCGTGAGGTGTGTGGTTGGGGGGAGAGTGGGGGGCATCCTGCTCCCTCCCCACAGCCTAGCAGCAAGATGGCCTTGAGCATGACTTGTTGACCTCTGCACCTTTGGTGGTTTTTGACTGTAAAACAGAGCCCTACACTTGCTAAAGAGCGGTCTCTCTTGCTTCACTTTGCTGACTGTGTGTCCCCATTGCTGCTGCTCTTTTTATTATTCTGGGCCCTAGAATTTCCTCCAAGTCTCATGCAAGTACAAGGCTGGGCTTCAGAGTCTGCACGTTTCCCTTACATGCATCCTTATTTGAAAAGCCTGGAAAATGGAAACTGGGGGGAATGAGAAGTTTCTCTAAAATGAATATGAGCCCATTTCATGTCCCTGCTTCCTCAAAGCAATAAAACCATGTTTGCCGGAGATGGAGTCCAGGTTGATTGGCATCCGTGTGTTCCACCATCCCGCGAAGCAGCCCCCCCCGACCCCCCCCGCCATCTCCCTGCTCACGGCGCTCTTTTCTGCCCCTGGCAGGCGCTGGCCCAGGCCATCCGGGAAGCCCGAGAGCAGCACCCGGACATGTCAGTCACGAGAGTGGTGGTGCACAAGGAAACGGAGCTGGAGGAAGGGGAAGAGTAAGGAAGGTAAGAGAGGCTGTATCGCCCGGGACCTCTGTCCTGGCCGTTCATGCACCTCGCCCTGCCCAGTGACAAGAAACGTACTTCTCCATCACGCTGTCTGTCTCCTGTGGTCCATATGAGTCTTCAGACTTCATTAGCCCAAGTTCCTCTGCTTACGTTCCCTGCATAAAATTATAAACTCTGTTGACCGATGGGAATGTGATGTTATTAACCACCATGTTTTGAAAACTGCTAGTAATTGACATTTCTGTGTTGTTTTACTGCCTACCAAGTACATCAGTGTAAGTTTTCTTCATTAACGTTCACAGTGACCCTTTGAGGAGGGTGCTACTGCCTTCATTTAAATGAGGCAGTTTTGCTATAGGGGGCACAAAAGGGAGTAGAGTTAATTCCCTTAAATATACACAAAGAATTGTATATCAGAGAATGAACCATAAAGGAAAAGATGGCTTTGGCTATAAAAATTTAAAACTTAAAGGATAAAATGACAAAGTTCAAGATACCTGGCAGAGAAGGAGTCAATATCACGACTCTATCACTAACTCTACTGTCTCATCAAAAAATTCAAGCACTCAAGTAGAAAAATGGGCAAAGGATTAATCCAGTAACCCAGAGAGAAGCTAAGTGAACAATAAGTAAAAAATGTTCAGCCTCATTATGGTTTAAATCAATACAAATTAAAAATTCAGTGTGTAAGTTTTCACTTATAAGCCTGGCAAAGTTTACGTTTTTAGCTTGTGTTGGGGAGGTTGTAAGAGAGAAAATGATACTCTTCTGCTTTATAAACTAGTAATACTTCCTGGAGGACAGTTTAGCAAAGCCCACATTAAGCATGCCTACCATTTAAACCCGTGTTATCAGAAATGTGTAGAAAGGCTTACAAGAGTATTTCTTACAAGAGTATTTCTCACATCTTTGTTAGTATGCATAAAAATCTAAATGGTCCACAGTAAGGATTGCTTATGCCTTAATGCTGCTTCTGTGTGATGACTAAAACATAGCCATTAAAAGTTATGCTAAAGAGTTACTAGTGAAATGAGAAATGTTCAGAATTATGTATGTATTTAAAAAGTAAGTTTTATTGCATAGCATGTATACCAAGATTATCTTTTTGTTTTTAAAATGATCTGTACACTCACTGGTTGATAGCCCACAGGGCAGGCCACAGACGACTGCACATCTTCCAGCTTGGGGTTAGGCCAAGTGCTTTTCCGTCACAGGAGGTCATGGCTCCCACCATTGCAACAGCTGAACTGATTGATAAGAAATGACACCTGACTTTCTTGTTCTTACTGATCTTCATAGATTGTGCATACTAGTCCTTTGTTAATTTTTATGTGTTGTGAATATCTCCAGGTTTGTGGTTTGTCCTTTATTTTCAGTATAGGTCAGTATAGTTGTTCGTATATCGAGGTATCAAGTGTAGTTATTAATGGAAGCTTATATAGTTCAATTATCATGCTTTCCTTTATGGCTTATGCTCTTTCCATACCCCGGGGTGTTAGGGATACTGTTGATCCAGGTATTTGAATGTTGCCTTTCACAGATCAATTCTTAATCCATAAGAAATTGGTTTTTCTGTGTGGTGAAAAACAGCACTGTTTTTTACTTTTGTTTCCTTGAAAAGTAGCCAGTGCGTGGGGGGGGTTCTGAGCACTTTAATTTCCATTAGTCCGTGTGTCTGTCCCTGCTTTAATGCCAGACTGTCTAAATTACTATGCCTTTAAAATGAGTCTTGGTATCTTGGTATCCCCAGCTGTATTTTTTTTCTTCAGGAGTGTCTTGTCAATTCTGGGCTAAAGCTTTCCGTTGCATTTAAACTTCAGAATCAGGTTGTTGGGTTCTAAGATGACCCTGTGGTATCTTCATTAGAGCTGCATGTGGTTTGTAGCTCACTATGGTGAGAATTACATCTTTATGATGTAAAGTATTTTTCCCCACAAGCATAAAAGATCCCTCTTCATTTATATATGGCATTTTTAAATGTCTCCCAATAAAGTTGTATAATTTTTTAACCCAAAAGATTATAAATCTTTTCTAGCTGTTGCTAGTATAGGAAGATACCAGTGACTTTTTAATATTCGTCTTGTATCTAGCAACCTTACTCTTTATATGTTAGATGCTGTTTTCAACACAGGGTGTACAAAAGGCCTACAAGCAAAAATCTTTAAAATTTGAGCACAAGCAAAATATCCATTTAACTGAATAAATGTGCTCTGTTATGTGCAAGGCTGAGCACTCTTAGCTAGCCGTCAGAAGATCAAGTGCTCTAATCTTGCTGGATCTCAAACTATGTGACATTGGGCAAGTCAGCAGGGCTGGTCCAATCCACCTTTACTAATTCACAGGACTTACTATAAGAATATAATAAGAGTATATATAAGAATATTATAAGAATATAAAATAATATTTTAAGAATATAAGTAACGAATGAGAAAATTCAGTGTTATGCAATTATAAGTATTTTTCCTGAATTATGTTAATCGGGAACATAGGACAAAAATTAGTGGCCAATGTGAGCATTACCAATACCCACTTTCATTGTGGCATTTTAATAAGTTTTAAAGTAAGTTAGTTATATCCGTTATTCCTAGCACCCTTTCCTCATTTTTGCAGTGGGCATGCGTGTACACACATACAGCCTGTGAAGTTTGCCTATCTCAGAGGACACCTTTTTAGGCAGCCCTGCTAAACAGATTTAGGCAGTTAAAATGTAAATTCGCATGTAAGGCCAGCAAACTAGATAAATGTGGAAAAATTCATTCATCCATTCCAAAAAACATGAGAACCAAAGTGTCAAGGGTAGAGCTGGGCACTGAGGATGCAAATGGTCAAACTGGGAAACAAACAAACAGGATCCCCTTCCTCGGGAAAGGATCCGGTCTGGGAGGGGAGGTGTAAATATTAAGAAACAAAATGTAATTTGCAAATGTGATAAATGCTCTGAAGGAAGTAATGCGATAGGAGAGAACCAAATAGATTTACGCTGCTGTAAATTTAAGCTTTCCCTTGAGAAAGCGAGTTTGCGGTAAGATCTGAAGGACAAATAGGAGTTACCCCGGTGTCTGAGTCCTCACAGCACCCCGCCTCCTGCTGGCTGCCGCTTGTGCTCGAAGACTTTTCCTTCGCTGGTGCCTGTCAGGGAGGACGAGTGCATGTGCCGCATCGGTTACTCGCCGGCTGCCCCATCAGGGTCCCACAGAGGCAGCAGGTGGGCCAAGGCCAAGTGCAGGCCTGTCACTGAACGCCAGAAAAGAAGAATAAGTACTTACTGGTGGTGTAGCCGCCCCATCTCCCCTTCTCTGACATGAAAAGTTCTCCTCCTGATCTGACTTGACCTCTTCCTTTGGAGGAGCTCTGAGCTTTGGATGAAGCACTGAGAGTGGGAGGCCAGGGCAGTACACAGAAAGGTGGTGGAGGAAGACCCACTGAGGGCCGAGCCTCCCAGGGCTTCCACTCTCAGCTGGGTGCCGACCACGGGGAGGCCCAGAGGAGCTGCCACAGACTCCATGAGAAAGGAAACATGCTTCAGAGGAGTACTTGACTAAGTCTTTGTAGCTGTTTTTCTCTGTGTTCTGAGAAGGACTCCTCCCTTCCCAGTTCATCCTAAATGCATGTTTATGAGCCCGCAGCTAGACACAACACGTCCGTGGCCTTGTCGCCACTGGAATGGTGCTCCTCAAGAGTTCCCATGAGGAAGAAGAGTCCTGCTTGCTGGTTTGGGCTGCAAGGCCTCAGAAAGGATGAGCCCAGGATGGGGAGCTGGCGACTTTGCTTCAGTTGGCTCCATCCCCTTTCTGCACCCAGACTTCAAATAAGTCCCAGTGACTCCTGGAGTCGTCACTGATGTGTAGGATAAAGAGCAAACAAGGCCTCCTTTACAGCTGAAAGTGTGAGCCACCAAAGGAGGAAATGATGGGGGAGCAGTGTCTCATCTGCTCATGTATTTTACTCTTGTTGTTGTTGTTGTTGATTATACCAGTATATACGGAATGCCCATTGGGTGTCATCTATTTACCGTGAAGGTTCACACCAAACAAGGTCTGCACTCAGCAGTAAATCATGGTAGCAGGGTACAGTCTCTGCCTTGAGGATGTGTTCTGAGCTGCGTTGGGTGGGAACAGAAAGGCAAGATCTCTACATTAGGATGGGGTGTCAGATGGCTTCTCACTGGAGCTTTTAGGGGAGTAGGAATAGCTCAGGGAAGAAAGGCACGGAAAGGGGCACTCCAGGCCAGAGCTGGTTCTCTGCTCCCGAGAATGGGGCAGAATCAGGCATGTCTGGGCTGCAGGGCACGTGTTGGAGGAGCGCGATGGGAGTGGCCGAAGCCCGACTCTGAAGAGTCTTACAAGCCAAAAGCTGGAGTTCAGCTCTACTTGGAGAAGCAAAGGGACATAACACCTCGTGTACTGGGGAGATGATAAGGGGATAGAGGTCTGTGACTTGGTGACTGTTGGCATGGGGATATGTAAGTTTGTGATTTGAGAAGATGGCCAAGCAGGGGAGGATCCCAGGCTTCCGGCATGAGCAAATGAGTGGGTGGTGGGAGCTGTAATTTCAATCCTGGGATACAGGTGTTGGTTTTCACAGGACCTGTGCAACATGGCCAGTCTTCTCAGCTCAGTTGTCTTAAAGCACAGGTTTTGTTCTATTTTTTGTTCTTGGTAGTGTAGGAGAACACACCTGCCATGGCATTATGGAGGACGTTTGGAAGTGAATCTGTAAGGGCCTGTCTTCTGCACACGGCATGGTTATTTGGAAAGTTACCAGATAGTCGGAGTGTTAAGAGGAAATGCAGCATCGCAGATCTGCTGGGTTCAAATCTATTTCGTAGTATGTGACCTGCCAAGTTCTTCACGTTTCTATTCCTCAGTTCTGCCATCTGTGAACTGAGGATAATAGAATTTATAGAAGAGTTTGTTTCCAAGGCACGCTGTAGCATATCGAGTCAGCTATAGGAACCATTTTTGCTCCTAGGAATAAATTAAACATTGGAATATCCTTCCCCAGGGGTGTTGAGTTTGAGGTGCACGTGAAATGGCTACATGGGGAGGTCCAGGAGGTCGCCAAGAGCTTTGAGAGAAATCAAAACAGGTTTGGAGCTGAAGGTAGAGGTTTGAAAGTCATCTGAATGTGTCACCTAGTGAGGAAGCCTTTGGTTTGAGGGATGTTACCCTGGACCAGGTCAGAGGAGATGCAGGAGGGGGAATGGGAAAATAGGAAGAAAATGCGGAGGAAACACTGTCACGAAAGTTGCAGAAGACGAGAACTCCAAGAAGGAGAGAGTAATTAAGTCTTGAATATTAAATCAAGTGAACACGTCCTCTGGAATTGTTGGTATAGAATCAGCCTGGGACTTGGTCAGAGCCGCGTCAGGCAGGTAGTGGGGATGGAGCCCTGTCCCATGTTGAGGAAATTGGACTTTTACACGGAAAGTACTTTCAGGAAGCTCTCTGTGCTATCGGGCATTTGTGAATACCAATTTCTACATAAGATAATGTTGTCTTCAAGCTAACATTTCCGAGTCAGGGTGATATTCAGAGTTTCAAGATGAACTTGAGAGCCAGACAGGAAATTAGCATTTGCTGTCTAACTGACTCGCAGGAGAACAGAGCCACATTGGCTAGACTGAGTTCTTGCTCATCACGAGCTACTTATTCCCGTGTGGGCCCTGATGAGCCTGACTTTGTATCTGAAGAAGAAGCCCCAGCCTGTGGACTTCCAGTTCAAGAGCCAGGAGTTTTTCAGGCATATCACATGCCTTGCATTTTTATTTTATTCTCCTTGGCTAGTTGTACTAGTCTTGTACCTAAAATTAGCATTAGTTTTCAATGTAGATTAATCAAGCCTAAAATGCAGATTTACATATAGCCCTGAAAAGCCATTTTAGATTTAGTGGCTGTCAGGCACAGGTACTTTTCACTTTGGCATGCTGTGGAATGTTCTGCTTCATGTTTATAAATCTGACAGGTGCTTTCCATGAGTCAGTTCCAACATATTTGAACCACCCCACAGAAGAGGCACTGGACGCCACCACTGTTGTGCACTTGTTCGCACAAGAGTCACAAATTCTCCAGGGTTTGCTCTTGGGCAAGATTATTATCGACTCTTGTTTTTGCAAATAGAATTATTGTTATTGGGGCTCTCTTTCCTGGTAATAACAGAAGCGATTATTATTTTTAAAAAGAGCTAGGAGAAAATGTAAATGATCCCTAATTCCTCTGCTCCTAGAGTTAGATAATCCCTTTTCACAGTGTATGTATGTGTGAACACATCCACGCCCACGCCCGCCTCTGTGGGCCGAGCTGGGACTGTCGATTCTGTGCTCTAGCCTGTTTGCTCCTCCCCCGGCAGTGCATGGGAGAGAACCTTTCCTGGAAGCCTCAGCCGTTGAACAGACACGTGAGGATTTACGTGACCCCTGTTAATGGGCGTTTAGGTTATTCCTCCGTTGTCACAATTCAGCACGCAGCTGCAAAGGTCATACTCGTGTGTACATTTTGGGGCACGGATTTCATCGTTTTCGTGGCAAATGTTTCCTCCTGAAAGGTTTGAAGAAGTTGCAGTGTATGAACATCCCTATTGCCCCACAGTTTGTCTGAAGCTAAGGATTATAAAACATTTAAGAAATCCTTGCCCATCTAGTGAGGAAAGAGCATTTGTTCCCCTCATCTCCTTTTTTAATTGTGAGGAAAGAGCATTTTGTTTTCATTGCTAGTGAGGCTCAAACACACACACATACACACACAATTTTATTTCTTTTGATTTGTCAGTTCTATCCCATTTTTCTGTTCAGGTGTTAATTATCTTATCTCGGACAGATTTATTAAGGTTACTAACCCTTTCATCCCAAATGTTTTGTATTTTCTCTAGTTTTTCATTATTATTGAGAATTAAAAATAGCACCAAGCTGGGGGAGGGAGGGCGAAGGCCAGACAAAATCAACAGATTGGAAGCATGAAGGTCGCAGCCAGAGTTTGGTCTCTTTGGCCCAAACAGTATTTTTTAGAATTTGAATTAATGAACAGTGCCTAAAACAGGAAGGCACCAACTGATTTCAGAACCATCAGGAGCTCCAGTGGCATTGGGCCTGCCCTCTCGCATGGTGGCGGCACCACCCTCGGGCAACAGAAGAGCCCTCCTGAGCCACCTGTGACTCCTCAGGAGGCCCTGGGTACCCCATCTCCCTGCTCACGTGTTCACCCACCTGGCCTCTGAGGGGTGGGCGTGGCGATCGTGACTTTATTATGCCTTAGGCTGGATGAGGGCATATGGAGAAGTATGAAAATCAGAAGAATATTTTATTATAAACAGTTTAAATTACAGCCTCTTCTCTCCCCACCAGCCCCCCAACAACTCTTTTTCAATGAGGAAGTAGAATCCTGGAGAATAAAGTAATCGTCATCAGTCCCTTATACTCAGGACTCCTAAATGCCATCCATGTGCGGAGCTCAAGAGAGTTTCATCTGTCTGAAGAACCACAAATGTCGGTCATCCCAGATACTATTTTCTAAATGTGTAAATTTGTGGTGGCATTAGGAGGGAATTTTGCAGTGGTAACCCAGTAGTGTGTGTTTAAGATATTCCTGACCCCATGACGATTACATTGGAGGACCTGTTAGCCCTACATTTATTTAATTCTCATGATCAAAATAATTCCATTAGCCTTAGAGCTAGTAGAGTGTCTAGACTTGTCAGGTATGATAGCCAGTCCTCACCTGTGCTATTTGAAACATGGCTCTTCCAAATTGAGATGTGCTATAAGTAGAATATAACATACTGGATTTGAAGATGTTAGAAAAATAGTGTAGACTAATAATCTAGAGATTTGGGTCTAGAGATGAACTCTTTTGAGTTCCACTAAACTTCTATTGAAGGAAAACACAAAACAAATATTTGGTGAGTTCTGTTCATATATGGTTTGGTGAGTTCTGTTCATATATGGTCTCCCCCCCCAAAGATAACGGTTTTGATACTGTTTTTTAAGTGCAACTTTTATTTGATGCTTTATCAGATAAAATGTTTTCTCATCTCTTTATCTTATGAACCTAAGATCGATACAGGCTTAGCTAGAATACGGTATACTGAGTGTAACCTTATTCTTGTCCATTTGTTACTTAAAAGAACCTTTAAGAGTTTGTAAATGCTCTCATATCACATTCCCGTGAGATTTATACCTAGCAGAATGAACCAGAATATCTGGCTTTAGGGCCAGATATTAACTACGGGTAGACACGTAGAAACCTTTGTCAGGGCTCTCAGCGATTTGGGAAAGCCATTTTAAAAAAGAAGGCAGAGTCATCCCTGGATATGATAGATGTAGTTACTTAACAAAAGAACAGAAAAAGGAAACCGCAAACTTTCCACTTCAATCAGCAGGTGTAAGTAATGGGGAAGACTGGTGACAGTGCTTCCTGCTGTGAAATACAATTGTTTGTTTGTTCCCCCGCCCAAGGCCCTGCGCTCTCCGCTCTCCGTTCTTGCCTTTGCAGCTCAGTCCCTAGCACCTTCATCTGTAGATTCGTCAGTGCTGACTCCTGTCACGACACCATGCTTGGGGCACTCTGGTAGCTCTGGTGAGCAAGAGATGAACCCATGAGAACCTGAATGCAAAGAACATAGAGAGTCAAATGTAGTGTTTGGAAAGCCTTGATGAAAGACTGTGAAAGTTGATTGAAATTTCTGATGGGTAAATCCGAGACCTCCCCAGAAAGGTATCAGGGAAGCCTCTCTCCGCAGAGTGCCGGGAGGGGATTCGAACTTGCAGAGGTGCGCAGAGCGGAAGAAGCTTGCCCCAGAAGCAGTGGCAGGGGTGGCAGGGAGAACAGCTCTCGCGTGTGGCTGTGTGTTGAGTTCCCAGCAGGGCTGGAAAGAGCACAATATAGTTGGCACTCAAGAGGAGGCCGAGACAGTGGCGGAGGAACCCTGGTCCAAAACCTACACGTGAGTCGGACCCATATGAGAGCCCACGCGAGAGCCTCTTGAGACCACAGAGGCGCCCTAACAGCATTAATATGTTCAGGCCAAATAAGCGATGCAAAATTATTTCCCTGAACTATATGTTGAATGGGTGCTGTTTTTCATTTGGCCAAAAAGAAGAAAACACTCGACTTAATGTTTCGCTCTGAATTCAGCAGGCACACAAATCTGTGAGAAAAGGAAAGGAGGGTGATACACGAGGGATGGCAGACTCTCCACAGGCAGATCCCAAACTTTGTTGTCTCAGGACACTTTACACTCTTAAATATTGCCGAAGGGCCCAAAGAGCTTTCGTTGCTGTGAATTATACATACCAAAAGTTACCGTAGTATAAATAAAAATTATTGAAATTTACCAGATTATAAATGAAACAGAACAAATTAAAAATATTTATGAAAGAGTTCAAAATAATCAGTAAAAGAAGCCTGTCAGAAAAGGCCACATGTACTGTGTGGTTACAATGATATCAAATCCTACAAAAGGCAAAGTGATTGAGACAGATCACTGGTTGTCACAGAGCTCCTTGGAAGAGTCTTTAAATACGGGGAAGCTATTGGGCCACCTGGGTTGCTCAGTTGAGCAACTCTTGATTTTGGCTCAGGTCATGATCATGGGGTCATGGGATCAAGCCTTACATTGGGCTCTGTGCTCAGTGTGGAATCTGAGGATTCTCTCTCTCCTCTCTTCTGCCCCTCCCCTGGCTCGCTTTTGCATGCACACCTACACGCGCACTTTTTCTCAAATAAGATCTTTGAAAAAAACAATATCGGGAAGCTATCAAGCTCATGGTGGCCAAAATACAATCTCCCAAGATTCTAGTTTTCACCTGCATGCTTGAATTTTATCACTGGCCACAAGTCCATGGTCAGTTGTTTTCCTTGAGATGACAGGCTCGCCTCATTGTCAAGAAAATGCCTGCCTACTAGAATAACAGTTTGTCCATCAGTAATTCTCAAATAAAAAAGGTGTTTATGAAATAAAGGCTTCTTCAATTCCCAGTTCGAGCGTTCCTTTCTTCTCTAGCCATCCGTTGTACTTCCGTATGCAGCAGGAGTGTGCTGTGCCCATTTTCCTTTTCATTATCCAGAATGTTAGAAAGACACGAACTCAGCGGATGGGATGTAAGACAGTAATTTTCTGTTTCATCCAGGACATCCTTAAGTGAGGCTGGCTTGCCTTCTTTGTTCCTTGTTTCACTGAGAGTGTATGGTGGCAACAAGTCCAGTGACTTCTGGTGCAATTTGGTGCCACCGTCTTGACCTGTGGCAAGATGCTAACAGGTGTGTTCCCCCTTGTTGTTGCGCTATCGGTGAAAATGTCCACACCCCAAAAAGGGCAATTAGTGTCTTAGTGTGGTTGTGAAATCTTTTTTTTTTTTTTAATGTAATAGCTTTGACTTCACAACTCCCTGAAAAAAGAGTCTCTGTGACCCTCAGGGTCGGCCAAGCACTCTGAGAACCAGTGGTGCTACCAACACTGTAAGAATCGACTTTCCTGGGTTAACCAAATAGAAAATTTTTAAAATATTTGAGAGAGAATCCGTGCATTCATGCATGAGCAGTGAGAGGGGCAGAGAGAGAGAAGCAGGCTCCTCGCTGAGCTTGGAAGCCAGACAGGGTTCTGATCCCAGGACCCTGGGATCATGACCTGATCAGAAGGCAGATGCTTAACCCACTGAGCCACCCAGGCACGCCCCACCCCTCACCCAATAGAAATTTATTCTACTTGCATTTTTGGATCTAAGACTCCTGTCTTCCCATGGAAATTATGTAAAAAGTGAAAATCAAATGTGCATATTGGAGACCCAAGGAAGAAAGCTTCCCATTAGGAATAACTGACGCCCATAACCATGAACTCTTGTATTTAAAACTGAACACTTGAGTGCATGGATCTCATTTTTATTTAGGAAAGAGTTGGATTGTCTCTCGCATAAATTTTCATATTTTCAAGAACTCTGGCTATACTGCTGCCCTACGGGAATTGAATCTTACTTAATCCAAAGACAAATGTTACGGTTTCTTGCTTTAGTTTAATTATTTTTGGATGAAAGCCGTATTTTTGCATTTTTATTGAGACTCCCCTCTGGATAAGTGCTTTACCACTTACAGGCAGAATTTCTGGTGGCTTGGGTCAAGTGCTTTTTCATGAGTGTACATTTTCAGTTTACTGAGTCAGTTTCTGGAGAAGAGCATGCTCAAACTTAAGCCCCATGCTGGGAGCCCCCATCTCTGGAAACTCGGAAGCTCTGCTTTTCAAATGAAGTCACAGAACCTCTGTGCTTGAGTGTGATTTCCCACTGCTCCTCAGGCACACTAAAATAAATCAGAGTGTTCCAGAACCATCTGTGAGGACTTAGGGCAAAGTGGGCAATAGGCACATATCCTTGAGGAATTTAGATCTAGAGTGAGAGCTGGGATTGGATGAGACAACCACGCTGAGCTATTCCCATATTGACCAAAAGAGGGGGACAGAGGCTAGGGAACGGGGTTGTGCGAGTTAGAAATGTTCACTGACATTGTATGTAGTGTGTGGGGGGGTACCGATGGAAACAGTGGTTTGGGCTTCTGTTTTTACTTGACCAAAATTCTAATACCTAACATATAATCCACTTACTTCAAAGCTGTGGTCTTATCCAAACTCCAGGTGAACATTATGATGTCATCCAAAGGAAAAGCCTAATAATACCTGTCCATTTGTACTGACCAAAAAAAAAAAAAAAAAAAGTTCAGCTGTTGTGAATATGAGGAGGAATTCAGGCTTTAAAAAAAAACAAACAAACACAAATATGAAGGGTTTGGGATTTTTATTTTTCTCACAGATACATGCCAGAACAGAAAACATGTAAATGCCTGATGCTTGTATACCAATGGCATTGGTGGTTCTTTTCTTTTCTCCTTGCCAGCTCAAAAGCCTAGATGTTTACTACTTGCAGGAATATATTTCTATATGTGTTTAAGTACAGAAAGCAGTCAGAAGAGAGGTGGATGGGTCAATTATAAACTTCCTACGATGAATTATTCCCTATTTATCCAGGACATGAGGAATTGGGATGTTCTGAAATGCTGAATATCTAATTAGCTCAGAGTTACACTTGATTTACTGCTTCTTAAAGAACGAGGAAAAAAATGCACTTGAGAGAGGAAAAAAATGCGCTTAACATTAAAATTACAATAAATGTAATTTTCTTTCAGTCTAAAAACTGTTTGGAATTCTAAGAGTGTGTTAAGGTTGTCATTTGTAATACTTATTACCAGAGGAGGAAATTGGTTTCTTTCTTTCTAGTGGTTTGATTGCGAATAAATGAAAGTAAATGACATTTGAGTTTACATGGGTAACTATGTCTTTTTCTCCACGTATATTTCAATAAATGTTGAAGCTCTTTGAAATCAAGATCTCTCATTCAGTTCCTACACACTCCTAATTCCTGTTTACTTGTCTGCTAATGACTTGGAAACAAGTTTAATTTTAGCTTTCTTTTCTAAATTGAAATTTTTTTTATTTTTGGTGAAAACAGATTCAGTGAAATAATGTGACATGGAATCTAGAGGAAATGGAGAATAGGATCCTAAGCTCATTCTTTCTGTGGGTTTCCAGGCACTGGTAACCTGAGGGCTTCCTTTTCTATAATAGAAGCTGGGCATAAGTGGTATCTCTGTTCAAGAACCCAGCAACCAGCCCGCAAAGATCAAGAATAGATCTTGACTGATCGATTCTATGACTGAGGCCGTAGCTAACTCCCAAATCCAATTTGATATGGTAGTTTTATCCATCCCTGATCACCATTCCCAAGTTTCTGTTCATAACTACTAACCTAAAAAGAGACGACATTATCTTTTTTCCATTGATCCGCACCCTGCCCTGTGCCCGCCCCTATAGCCTGCCTAGAATCAAGCAGAAGTCCTAATGAGTAACCAAATAGCCTAAAGCAGGCAACAGGTGAGAGACAATGAATTTGATTAATCAGTCTGTCTTATATAATGAAGAGGCTAAAATAATATCTGTGATAATCTCAGTGGTGGGGAGTTTTTCTGTGAAAACAAGACTTTTTAATCTAACCAAAAGAATGTGCATTCTAATTGACTCGGGGGCCAGTGTCCCTTGGAAAGGACCTTAATTACCACCCTCCACTGTCTTCTGCCATCACCTACCATATGCCAAAACTTCAACTAAGAAATGAAAAATTACCTTCTCAAAACCCTTTTCTCTCTCTGGGGTGATGCACCATCTGTATTTTTTTGTCTGCCTCCCTGTCCACTCCCATTTTAGTCCTATCTCCTCCCTCCTTCCGTCCCTCCCTCTGATTGTGGCCTCCCCTCCCACCCCCGGGTTCATGCCCCTCCTTTTTCCTTACACCTGTAAAGACTAGTTCACCTATGAGTTTCACTCACCCTCTGCACATCCCTGGTCCTAAGACCTCACCTGGGCTTTATGCCTGTCCTGAGGTCCCAGACTCCAAACCTGATCGCGCTCCCTGGTACTTTCTTGCCTGTCCCCACCCTCCAATAGTTCTCCTACAGGGTGCCTCTCCATCCACCCTTCGCCCTGGTTTTATTAAAGTCGGAGTCCTCATCACCTAGCCATCCTACATGGCCCTCTTGTCTCTCTCCTGCCCAGCCTTAGCCTCTTCATCAGACTGAAGCTGCAGCCCTGTTTTCAGAACATAAACCAGGCCATGTCAGGCCTTCCTCAAAACCCGCCTCCTCTTCTCCTGAGCTTGTCACGTGCCACGTGGACTCGCTAACCCCTGGCTCTCTGACCTGTCTTCGGCCTCTTGCTCTCTACCTCAGGATCACTGCAGCAAACCGACAGCTGGTCTTTCGTCTGAATGCCCTTTCTGACTTCAGTTCTTTTTTTGTCTGTTTGATCACGTCTGTACTCCTCAGTCTGGGATTAAAGAGTAGACCTAATATTTTTTACCCAACCTTCCATTCCTCACCCTATTATTACTTCTCTCCAATAACGCCCATTTCTTCACTATCCTGTCCTCACTCATTCTTGCTCCCCGCCCCCCATACTCTGCATACCCCCACTTAGACATTGCGCTGTCTCACTTCCTGGCCTCTTGCCCCATTCTCTTCTCCTCACCTGCAGCCCCTTTTCTGTTCATTTCAAAGAAGTCAGAATGGACTTTGTTTTTCCTCCTCTACTTGAATCTAACGTTAAAGCCTACATGGGTTTCTCTGTTTGGGACTGTTGATATATGAGTTACCTCTTTTATAATTAACTCTGTGTGCATGTTCCTATTTGCCAGTATGTTTCTGGTGCTTGTCAGATCTCCACATAGTGTAAGGCCCGCTGGGGTGGCATAGACTTTCCTGCTTGTCTTCTGGTCTACGTGCTATTGACTAGAAGAGTAAATAGAAGAGTAGAACGAGGCAAATGGTAACTGTGGGTCATTTGACTTGGAATTGGATGGCACATTACTTACATTGTTTTTCAAGCCTCTGTCTTGGGAATATTTAAGTCTTCTCTCTCTTTATTTTCCTCCTAGAAATTCCATTTTTTAAACAACACTCAACTTTGTGAACCTGAAGAATTTTGATCATTCCAAGTCCTAATGCCACACCACTACTCCAGCGAATTTATACTACGACTGGTAACAATGACCAGAAGCCTGAAGAATTAAAATGCCAACAACCAAACCTTACCTTAACAGCTCTGGTCTATACTGTTTCCTCGCATTTTAATACATTATTTTGTTTTATAACCACTTCTAAATATTCTTGATTCTTTCTTCTTCTTCTCTTCTTTCTTTCTTTTTTTTTTTTAATTAGGAAGTTTTGTTTTTGTTTCCCGTTTACTTTGTGTACAACTACCTGCATTTTATCACTCATTTTGATCAAATGATAGTGAACAAAGCCAGCCCCATGCTGGTAAGGTGCTGTTCACTTGAACAGGTGCTGTTGTGCGGAAAGGAAACTCTGTGACTAATTTCCATAGTGGCTTTCCTGCCTTCCGGATCTTTCCCACTGAATCCTTACCATAAATATTTACGGAGTTTTCAGATTGCAGTAAATATACTGTATGAGAAAATATTAATACAGATTAAAAGCATTTCTTACATCCTGAAAATTTTCTAATGTTTGAGAATTTCATCGGGGCTGTTTTTTATATTGAATCCTTTTCGACTTTCCAGTCCTCTGACTTTCCCCTGAAAGTCAGAGATGCTCCCGACTGGACAATTACGAAGAAGCTCACTGACCACGCACTGTGTTTTGAGACCCTGTCATGCCACAGTGCCAACGCTTCTCAGACACATGCTCTTCGGCAGCATTCCAGAACCTGGAGGGAGGAAAAAGAGAAACTACTGTTTCTTCCCTTCTACTAAAAATTCAGGCAGCTTAAAACCTTAGTGCTTTCTTTCTTAACATGTCCAAATTTCAAGACTTTCCATTATTTGACCCCTTTGTGTAGCACACTTGCTTTGTATTAAACCTCCTTGTGTACTTGTAAAACTGACTTTCTGTTATCGAGCAGGTGTATCTCTTTCAGATATAGTTGGATGATTCACACAGGTTTGAGGACACTGGGGGAGGAGCAGGGGCTGTGGTGGTGTTTTTGGTGGTTGTAAGGAAGTGAAACCACTTACAGCCAACACCGGAGACCTGATAGGGGCCTATTAACGATATTGAACATGTTTTCCTTTGCTTTTGACCCTATGTATAGTTCTGATGCCAGATTAGATTTATAGCAGCTTCAAGTTGTATTAAATGATATTTTGCTTTCTGTAATACTGTTATAAAATAAAGTTTGTTTATTCTCTAAACTTGCCACTTCTCTTTTTTGCAAAGGTTTAAAAAATAAACTGGACTGATCTTTTCAGGCGAAAGTCTTACTATATGGTGAAATGCAGCATTTTTTAGAACCTGTTGCTTCAATCTTTTATAATTTGCGGCTGCCGCCCGCATACCAATGCAAAATGGCTAAGGCAGCGCTGAAGGTTCGGACGTCCGTTGTTCGGAGTGCTGGATTCCTCCTGCCTGGGTACACGGTGCCCACCACTGCCTTGCAGATTCTCCAAGGGAAAATCCCGCTTGTTTTCTCTGTGTATGTTTTGTTTTTGTTTTCAGAAAATATTTTCGTTCCACCACCTGAACCCGCCTCTGCTTCAGGTTTTGCTCTACTGTCCTGTGGGCCTCAGTGTATGAAACAGAATGGGTTCTGCCAAGGGGCCGTGTCCATGTCTAGTCGGGGTGTTTCATTATGAAACTTCTGCCCAGACACCTTGGATTAAGTGCTCCATTTTCTTCTACACATTGAAATCATTACACAGCAAATGACCAACAGGGTCTATTCCATTTTAAAATGTTACATAGGATTCCTCAAGTCATTTAAAGTGAGCGTGTTAAATCCAACGTACATGACTGTCTGCTTTGGGATCTGTCCCCACTGAATTATCTCTCACCTTATGAAAGGTCTTTCTCACTTCCTGCAGAAGTATTACAAAAACCACTCCTCTCTGGAGAAGCGGATCTCAGCAAGCCGAGCCTTAGTGACATTAGGGAGCCAAATGTGGCTCTGCGAATCTATTTCTCATCAGAAAGCTTATATGGATAGTGTTCATATTTAAAGCAGAAGTTGGACTTACTAAGAGTTCTTCACAAACCAGATCTGCCCATCCTTCCGGTGATAATGGCCCTGATAAGAAGTGTCCATGGCAACTCCCAGTGAATAGGAAATGCTGTGTTGGATTTGGGCTCAGTTTCATTCAGCTGAGATAGCAGGGTTGGGGCTTGGGGTCCTGGAGACACCTGAAGCACCTGAAGGATTGGGGCTTAGGACCCAAAGAGCAGCTGGGCACCATGTAGATAAGTGATGTCATGTGTAGCTGCAGCTGCAGGACTGCCATTCTGAATATTTTGTAGTTCTTCAAAAGTATTTCCCAGGATATTACCTGGTCTATAAAGTAAGCTTTCAGAACCTCAAATGATAGAATAAGAAAGTAGGTCAACAGTGTTCACTGAGATGAGGGACGTCTGGGTGTAATTATTTATCTTAAAAGCCATATAATTGCAGGGTGATAAGTAAAAATTCCTTTTGCCTGCATGGGGGTTTTTATAGGCAACATTTTACGTAAGCTTTATAAGCAGTCCTGTGTGGGATGCAGGAAATATCGGTGCGTTTTCCGCAGGTGAGAGCTGGATAAAAAATAAGGTTATTTTTAAAATATGTAGAGTTGGTAGATGGTTGGTATTTGACCATCATGAGTGGCTTCTGTTTTATGATACATTGTACATTGCATTATTCATTGCATAGACCCACAGTTCATAGAATGCCTATCACCAAGACTCCAGCAATGACGCGGACTGTAGCCACAACGACTGCCCAACACGGACAAGTATCCCCCTTATTCAAGCACAAAGTTGTTTGATATCTGAACACATAATTGAGAATTCAATTATAGGTAGGGAGGAGTGAGTTGTGGTTCAGATGAAACAAGATTGGCCATTAGTGGATAATTGCTAAAGCCAGGTGATGGTAAATAAGGGTTTATTATATCATCCTGTTAAAATAGTCCCTAATAAATGTTAAAAAAAAATACCCTAAGGCCCCATAATTTTTTTTAAAGTCCTTCCTCCATGTATTGTTAGGGAAGAATACATCATTCTTCATTGCATGGTGCTCTGGTCAGTTTCCACCTGTTTTCCGTGCTTGCACAAGAGACTGGGACACTGGACTGTCACTGTTGAGACAGTGACCAAAGGGAAGGTACCTTGATGAGTTTTACAGAAGCCAGCCTGGACTCAGATGGATCCTTGCATGCACCCATTCATATGTCTGCTGGGATAAGGCCATAGTGTAGCACCTGCTCCAGAAGATAACACGGCCAGCTGGCAAATCCGAGATGCTGCTCTCCTGACCCTTGACCCCAAGGCCAAAAACACTGACCCTGTGTACAGCTGCGGTGCTAGATTAGATTTATAGCAGCCTCGGGTTGTATAAAGTGATACTTTGCTTCAAATACAAAGGCCTCAGAGACCTGCAGATGGACCTTGGAATCCCTAACTCAGAGTAAACTGAACCATGTGACTTTAATGAAGTCACTTAAATCCCTCTAAAGTGAGGGTACTTCTGCGTCCCAGTGCAGGGATATTCTGATAAACATGTGTGCAATGCCTAGCAGAGCTCCAAGCCCAATAATACCCTCCCAACATGGCAAGCGTTGTGGGGGGTAAGCCCACTGTGCACGAGGTGATCTACCCCTGGCAAATTTGTGGAAGATCATTGTCATTCTGAGCTGTGTTGAGGGCTTTCCCCTAGTAGAATTCTGTGCTATTCTAAGGTTACTGGGGAAGCCTGTTGAGAAGATTTTGGCTTTGAGTGTATGTGGACCTTACTTCCCCGAGAACCCCACAGTGTCAGGGACATCTTAGGGTCTACTCATGGTCTACCCCGTGGAGGTAGCACAGACTGCAGGCTTCCTAACCACAGACTCTTGGATGGATTTCAAGGGTCTGAATTTGCCCCTAAATATATGCAAAATTGTGGGTGTGTGCACTTTTTTTTTTTTTTAAGATTTTATTTATTTACTTGACAGACCGAGATCACAAGTAGGCAGAGAAGCAGGCAGAGAGAGAGAGGAGGAAGCAGGCTCCCTGCTGAGCAGAGTGCCTGATGCCAGGCGATCCCAAGACCCTGAGATCATGACTTGAGCTGAAGTCAGAGGCTTTAACCCACTGAACCACCCAGGCACTCCCTGTGTGCATGTTTCTTAAGAATAAATACCTGGTTTTCATTTAGTTCTCAAAAGGTTTCTTTATTATCTAAATAAAAGTTAGGAACTTCTGCTCTTAATAATCTGGGTTTGGAAATGTTGGTTTGGGGTTTTGGAGGGGAGGGGGATGGGGGATTGGGTGAGCCTGGTTGTGGGTATTAAGGAGGGCACGTATTGCATGGAGCGCTGGGTGTGGTGCATAAACAATGAATTTTGGAACACTGAAAAAAATAAAATTAAAAAAAAACAGTGGAAGGAATTTTTAAATTTCCAATCTGTTTGGTGGTAAGTATAAATAAAATATTTTGAATGCATGTTTTCTGTTCTGTTGTTTGTCTCTCATTTTCCAGGGTAATTATCATTGTGTAAATTCTGATAAACTCAGAGGTCTCTTTGGATTAGCACACTAATTATAAAGTCAGGAAGCAAGAATCTCCAAAGAGTATTTGTTCTAAAAATTGTGTTTCTAAACAAGTTAGAAAATTAATTTCCAGAATGTGCTTTAACAGTTATGAATTATGAATTCTGATTTCTGAAACAAAACATTGCCAAGAAGCTTAAGATTTCAAGGAAAAGTTGTTTCTGGTGTATGGGAGTATTTATTTGTTCTTGATTTTCTTTTTTTTTTTTTTTTTTTTAAAGATTTTATTTATTTGTCAGAGAGAGAGTGAGAGCGAGCACAGGCAGACAGAGTGGAAGGCAGAGGCAGAGGGAGAAGCAGGCTCCCTGCGGAGCAAGGAGCCCGATGTGGGACTCGATCCCAGGATGCTGGTATCATGACCTGAGCCGAAGGCAGCTGCTTAACCAACTGAGCCACCCAGGTGTCCCTGTTCTTGATTTTCTAATTGCTATTAAATTCTAGAAAATGCTAGAGGCTGTTACCTGGTCGAATTAATTACAAGTTTCCTTTTTAAGGGTTCCGAATAATATTGCTGGGTGGGACATACTGTGTGTCCTTCCTAGTCTCATTTTCTGTTTGGTCCACTTGTATAGGTCCGTGATGTAGAGGAACCATCAGGCTTGGCAGTTTCCCACTTGATGAGAGAGGTGCAAAGTTAGTATTAACCACTGTATTTAGCTCTGTTTAAAAAAAAATAATATATATATATATATATATATGACCCCTGGGTCGTTCAGAGGTTAAGCGTTTGCCTTTGGCTCAGGTCATGATCCCAGGGTCCTGGGATCGAGCCCGCATCGGGCTCCCTGCTCAACCAGGAGCCTGCTTCTCCCTTTCCCACTCCCCCTGCTTGTGTTCCCTCTCTCCCCTCCCTGTGTCTGTCTCTGTCAAATAAATAAATAAATATTTAAATATATATATATGTATATATACATATATATATTTTCCCCCCTTTGGTGAATTTTCACTGAGTATTTGGCAACCTAACAAGAGCATTATTTTATTGACGGTCTCAATATTATATTGACGGTGGGGAAGAGCTGGAGATACTTTCAGTATTAGAATATTAGAAGTAAGATGAGCCATTATGAGATGGTGTGGGGTTGTGTATGCTTTGGGGGCGCTGGGCTTTGGAGCACGGGATGGAGCAGAATAGAGGCTAGCGTAAGGAGACTGTAGCCGGTCTAGGTGGCAGGAGTGGTGCAGAGGAGCTGAAGCAACCCAGGCCGGAAGAAGATCTCCCCTCGGCTGTGAGTGTCTGAAGAGCAAGTGTAGCTGACAGAGCTTTGGGAAGGATGTTACAGATTGGGTAGCTGTGCCTTCAAGCAGATAGCATGGCCTTTCCATGGGAAAACATGTTTCTGTTTCTCTCTACATACAAAAACTATGAATCCGCTCAGGATTTCATTGGAAATTAGTCTCAACAGCAACAAAAGAAAGGGATCTTGCTTTGAACTCTTTGGTTATGCTTATTGCTGCACATGTATGTGGAGCTCATCTGTTATCACCACAGCTGGGACGCATTTTCCCTGGGCAGGAAGAGACGGTGGACTGGCCTCCACCAGAATCAAAAGCCAGGCTCCCGTCTTTCCAGAAGAAGGTGGAGCCAACCCTGGTGGCCAGCTGGGAAGACGATGCATCCTTTCACGCCTTCTGTTAAAGAAAGCATTTTTACACAAGCTGATTTCCATCAGCGGCTAAAAAGAGATCCCTCCCAGAACTGATAGAGTATTATTATTCCTTCCATATGGCACGAACGCTGTTATTTTAAATTACCTCTGTCTGAAAGCCCCAGCAGACAGTTCCACTGTAATCAAATGCAATAAAACACAGAATGAGTGTCTTCAAACACTGAGTTCTACATGAGGCAAGAAGGGCAAATGGAGACTAATGACTCTGGATGCATGTGAAGAGTTTGGATGGGGAGAGAGGTAGCTAAGAAAATACCCAGCACCAGTGGTGCCTTCTTGCTTTTGGTCATTCGCACAATCTTTCTTAAGATTATGGATCACTACAGAAGTTGGTACGTTTCTTACAGGTGACCAAACTCAGTACATTTTATAAAGTTAATCATGCTAATAGCCTGTTAGATTCACACGCAAAGACTGGAATATCATCAGACTCCTGCTTAGGACACAGGAAGCATCTTTTGTTGGTCTTGACTAAAAAACTGTGGAGAGCACGAGAGTACTCAATCTATTTTAATGACCACTTTGAATTAAGTGTTTCTTTTTGGTTATCTATGTTGGCTCCTTGGGGCTCCCCCTGAAAAAAGAATTCTGCTAGTGAAATGTTGATTTCTTTCCTTATTTAGAAATAGCTCCCTGATGTTTTGGTTTTAGAGGCAAATGCTTGAGCTATTCTCCGTATGAGTTACATGACCGTCCTGTTCTTCCCTTTGCCCACTGGCAAATTGCCAGTATTTCCAAGACATTTCTTGATGAAAGCTGCCTTCGTTGGTGTGGAGAGACTCCACTTGTTTTGTGGGTCATCACAAGGGTGATGTGATTTGTGGAGGCAGCTGGAAAAGGGAGAGTAGCCAACCCAGGGCTGGAAGTGATGCCTGGAAGGACGTCATTTAAGAGTCGTGCTGCAGCAGGTGGAGGGAGTGGGAATACTCTGGAAGAGGGAATCTGCAGAGGCCTCAAGGTACTCGTCTTTTGCCAATGTTTGTTCTCTACCAGAGCTGCTTCACCAACAAAATCAGAATAACGTACGCTTCCATAGGATTATGTAATAAGGATACTTGAGTTTTATTTTAAAAATAGTGTCCTTCAGAATAGACAGAGTCTTATAAAAGTTAAAAAGATGCTAAGTGTCCAGTCCATACTGCACATCCAAGAAAATCTTGTATTCTTGGTACTCTCTGACGAACTGCTCTTTAACGGAGTCTTGTAGACATCCCCCCAGGGTAACAGCTGCCACTTTGCAAAGTGGTTCGGAACCAGCTTTTAGTACTCTATTTGTGTTGTTGTTCGAGTTTATGAACTTATGTTAGGAGCTAAGCCATTGACCGTTGCTCTCTGCTCAGTAGAAATTTGCTATGGGTCAGTCCCCAGGTCACGTTCTTTTCCTCCTCTGGTACAGGTCAGAGCCAGCCTCGTGTTTGTGCTGGTGTTGGGGGGTCTGCGACAGTTCTTCATTAACTGAAAGGAAAATTATCAATTAATACTTTGGAGGCAGCGGAGTGCCTGCCCTGGATCATGGACGACTCGTGTGGGTGTTGGCCAGCGTTTCTAGAAGTTACTCAAGGCCGGGTCCCCAGAGCAAGGCCTGTTGCAGGGTCTCCCCTCCCTCCCCAGCAACTTCCAACAGAAATGTAAATGCTTATTGTGAAAGGGTGGCCCCGACTGTAGTGGGCAAAGTACCACTGTAATCCTTGTTATGTGCTAAGGGTATTTAATATTTAGCCGATTAAGTGCTGATTAAATGTATTTGGACTCCCTCATTCAATAAGCATCCATAAAGCAAGTCTGTAGAATGGGGGCTGGGGATGTGAAAATGAGTAAGACAGAGTTTCTGTCTCTGACCCTGTCCCAAAATGTGTTGGGCACATTTAGTCTTTAGATATGCCAAATTAGTCTTCTCCCTTTTACCTTTTGACATCCTTTACTGAAAACTCTGTTTTAACTTTTTACCTCCTGCACATTCCTTAACCCCTTGAAACATGGCTACAGTTAAAGCTACTCTACTGAACTATTCAAACTCATCAGCGATATCGTAATTACAAAATCTGGTGGCATTTTTCAGCCCCCAACTTCCTTCCCTGTAGCATTTGACACAAGCCCACCACACACCAGTTATTTTCCTCCTTTTGGCTTTTATTATGCACTATCATTCTGTGTCTTCTTATCTGCTCCCATAGCTTCCATTGTTCTCTCATTGGCAATAACATATAGGATCTTGAGGCCCGAGATTTCTCTTAAGATCCCCACAAGTATTGCTTGGGATCTGGGATCTTCCTGATACAGGAAAAAAAAAAATCTGTATCTATATCTATATCTATATCTATATCTATATCTCCCTTCCTGACCACCACCAACATACACCACTGAACCTGCTTTTACTCTTACCAGTTTTCTTTTCAGAATTATAATTATTCGGGTTATCCAAAGCCAAAGACCAGGAGTTTGCAATCTTATGGGAGGTAACACATGTTTATAGACTTGAGCCTGAAAATCTTCCCTTTGGCTCCTGTATCAAATCCAAGCAACTTACCCCTTGCCAGACATTTTATATGCCATGTGCCCCAGGGCAAATGCACTCTCCTTGACCTGAGTTCTAGGCCTCTGTGATGGCTTGCCATTATAGTCTGGAGGTGTTACGTATGCATTGGATGGTGACAGGCCATAGGCTGCATGAGCCTCAAGATAGAATAGCTAATATTTATTGAGTACTTATTATGTGCCAGACACGTGTGAATCCTTTTGCGTGTCTTATCACATTTAATTCTCGCAATGGCATTATGCTGTAGTCATCCTTGTTAGTCTTACTTTACAGATGAGCAAATTGAGGCAGGGAGAAATCAAGCAGAAGCAATTTGCCTATGATCCCCAAAATAGATGGATCCAGAATTCCATCCCATGCAGTCTGATTCCAGAGCCCACACTCTCAACCAGTCGGTTACACTGCCTGTCCATTAGATTATTGCTTTTCCAAGGTGTTTCTTGAGATGGCCCAGGGCTTAGACACTAAACTCATTGAAATGTGAGTATTTCTTCCCTTTAGTTCTTAATTACTGAAGAGTAACTACATGACAAGTGCTGTGAATGAGGAACCAGAATACAAACTATAGAACTGAAAATTGGTGACCCGAGTAATGGGATCAAAGGAAGAGCACTCTAGGAGTGGAGAACCCGAGTAAAGAGACGAAGAGGAAGCTCATCAATCCACAAGGAGTTAGCTCTCCAGTCCACGGTATCCGGTGTAAGGTATAATGCAGAGAATAAGAGCAAGAATTCACCTGTCTCCTGAAACAGCTTGTGGCCTGGCCATCGTTTTACCTCATCAATCTATTAAGGAGCATGTTGAGAGGTACTAGACTGGTGAGACTGGCGGTGGCCCTGAAAACACCTGAGTTCATTATGGTGGACATTCTGCAGGCATCAAAGTTCTCCTGTTGGGCCACAGGTGAAGAAATGCAGCCTCTTTGACTTAGGGTGACCTCTTTATGCTGAGGAATCCCCATCAGAAATAATTACTCCTGTTACATAGAGATTAAATCCTCTCAAAACTTTTCTAAAATCCTTCCCTTATTTAAAATTCTCCCACAGTTGCCTTCCATGTTTGTGGTAAGTTTGTTTGTCTTGGCTGAAAAGATTCATCCATTCAACAGGTATCTGTTGAACATGTCATCTGAGTTCAATACTATTCAATACTGTGTTCAATACTCCAGGAGTTGTGTGTTGGCTAATTTTAGAGCTGGTCGGCCAGGGTTCATTTCCTGTCTCTACCACTTTCTAGGTGAGTGATTTGGACAATTTGCTTAATTATTATAGGATAATTTTAATAATAGCTGTTATTATAATGATAAAACATGGCTTCTTGGGATTTATAAGCCACCAGGGATAATAATAACTACTAGTTTTTGGAATAGGCATTGTTAACCTTGTATGTATCACCTCATATAAACCCCACACCAACCTTACAGCTATTTTCTGCTATTATTCTATTTTAGAGATGAAGAAACTGAACTTTAAGAGGTTGGGTGGCCATTGTGACATCAAACTGAACTTTAAGAGGTTGGGTGGCCATTGTGACATCAATAAGCCTCAAGAATTTAAACCGCGTTTGGTTTGATTTTGTGGTCTGAAAGCTCTTAACAATTTCACTCTACTAACCCTTACATTAATCTGATTTTTTCCCAAATACGTGTCTTTTTCCCTTTTGACTGCTGACTACCAAAACATATATACGAAGTTTAGTGAAAGACGTCTAGTCATGTGCACATTTTCCAGACTTGAGATGTTTGTTTTAGAATGTAAGTTGCTGGATCTAACCCCACACAAAAACTTTCAGGCATTCAATAGACATCAAAAACAAACAAACCAAAAAAGATTATTTGGGCAGTGTTGGTTATTTAGGGAGCAATTTGTCCTTTATCAGCATGATGGTATTTTGGGGGCAAAGAATAATACCGGAAGTAGAGGTTTAGGAATTTCAGGAGTTGGGGAGGTGAGATAATCAAAACTTCTACTCTAGAAGGTAGGAAATGGCCACGGGAGTGGTGGATGAAGGGATTCACTGATGGGAAGTTCAAGATTCAGACCTGCACCTGAAGAGCTGCTCCTCAAGGCAATTGACAGAGATTGAAGAGTGCAGAATGCTAGAGAATTTTCCTTCTTCCTTTGTGAGAAAATTGATGTTGTCTACATACTAATTAAATTTACATGCACCATTACCTCCCAAGGCTTCAAGTGTAGGGATTAATGTTGAGTGATTACAATACCTCCACATGCTTTCCATCACATCTTAAAATGCCTCTCTTGGCTGATGGACTAGGACGTATGGGCCAGGCAAACTAATTTTCTGTTTCAGAACATCAGACTCTGGGGTTCTGTGAACACACCAGTTAATCTGTCAATGTCCCTTTCTTTTCAGGCACAAAATAGGAATGATTACATTTGCCATAACCCTGGTTGGAAGATTAATGACATGACATTTGACCATCTGGTTACAGTTTTTAAATGAGAGCTGCTAAATAAAGATACAAACTGGTCATATTTTATTTGGGGCATGTGATCTCAATTGCCCTCAAACTATAGAAAAGATATTACTATTTACACATAGGCAAACAGCTACAGAAAGAGTTACCTTTAAAAAGTGTTGTTAAAGTTTTTTTTTTTAAAGAAAAATTTGGAAATAAAGGGAACAGACCCACAGAAAAATGAAAATATGTTTAGACTAAGGTTGTCTGCTAACAGTGGAAAATGTTATCAGGAATTATTCCAGAAAAGGATGCACAGTTCCCACTGGGAAGAAGAGGGAAACATAAGCAAAGCTCGGTTGGAATAGAAAATTCTGGAGAGAGAGGAACAATGCAGGGTGTCCCTCAGCTGCTATCTTTGCCAGGTACCTACAAGGAATAGTTACCAGGGTCTTTACTAGTCTTACCCCACCACCCTCAGGACCCAGTCTCAACTGAATGAAAACTGACAAGAGAGAAGCCCACTTTGGGCCAGTCAGCAGGACAGTGCTCTCTTGGTATCCTGCAGATGGTTCCTTAGCAAGCTGCTGGCAACAGTGTACCGACAGTCATTAGTATTCTTTCCAACAGTAAGCCTCAGATGGGACCCCTACCACATTACGTGACTGATGCAGAGAGACTTGCTGACTTCTTCCATCTCCTCCCTCACCCCTCCTGTGCTCCTCACCTGTAGCCCGGAAGCTCCAGGCACACCTCAGTGAGAGCCAACAAAAGGGGACCATAGAGAAGAACCACAGAAAGTGGAGGCTCATTACATCATTGTGGGGGCCTCTTCACTGTTTGGAGGATTCTGCTTCTAGTGGGAGTGCTCTGCTCTAGTGCTGGGACAAGACTTAGGGAGAAGGGCAGGTCATTCTTCAGGCCATTGACCAGACCTGTAAAGGAGGCCAGAACCAGAAACAGAGAGATTTGCAAAGTCTGTCCTCCAAATTCTAAACATTTCACCAGATGCCTTTTGTGGTTTTATGGACCTGGGATTGTTATCTCCATTCTGAAAGTCCATAGTAAGAATCTGTTCCAGAATCTAGAACAATCCCTGGTATATAGTAGCTTCTCAAATATGTGTTGAATGAATGCATGAGAACTCTTCCTACCCAGCAGTATGGTGCACATTTGGAAGGAGCCTCAGACTTGGTGAAAGGACTCTACCCAGGGGACCTTGTTGTTGCAAAACATGGAGGCTTTGATTTCTAGACAACTTACATGGGCAGAAATGTGTCAAAGAATGAGGGTGTCACTGTGCAATGATCCTAGTGCTCACGCTGAGCTTGTCCTTGCGGCCCGGCACTGTGTGCACACATTGCCTGCATTTTGTCCAGCATCAGCCCCCTTTGCTGCCCGGCCACACTGCCAACGGCAGGCTTCCTTCTCCAGGGCCTTCGGAAGGAATGTGATTGACATCTATACCTCGTAATTATCTCCATTATCTAAATAAGCAAAATACCATAGACCCATTTAATTTTAATTTTTGCAGATTATAGACGTTTTCCCCCAGAAGGCATCCAGGGATAAGTAAGGCTGTAAAACCAAGATTCATCCTTTTTTGAAGAGTCTGTCCCAAATACCATTTGTCTTGCTGAGCCATCTGACCTATAGCAAGTAATAAGTAGAGGCCAATAAGAGATTTTGGAATCCATGAGGCTATATTGGTCTGTTGATTGCCTCATTTAAGGCTTGACCCATTTTTGAGATACTAAACATTTATCTACCCAAAAAGGCAGCCAGAGATGAAACTTGGGAGTGATATGAACAATTCAGGTCTCTGACTGTGACATCAGCATCCTGTCACTGCTCCATAAGGTGCTCAGTGTCACTGGAGGCCTGGGATGCCTGTGAATGACAACAGCCATTGCAACAGCTTTAAAAGACTTCCAAAATGGAAATGTTTGCAATGGCTAGGCATTCAACCAGTTTGGAAGGTTAAAATCCCATAGTTAGGATCCTGGGGATTTCTAATTTTCTCTTCTTTTTTCAGAGGCTTTTTTCCAGAGGTAAGTGTTAATGAATGGCTAGGTGGCAGAATGTCCAGTAGACTGGTCTTAAGGCCATGGAGGATAAACTAACTTAATAAAGAAAAGGATTTATCACATGAAATGCTGCACAGCAAGACAGAATACAGCTGGGTCATTCAACAAGAGGGTTGTTCATAAAAATGAGACAAAAAAAAATGAAAGGTTAGGGAATATTTGAGTATGTTATGATTGGAAACTTGTGATTCTATAATGTGCTCTATAATGTCCTCTAGAATTTATGTTCTTTTTTTTTTTAAGGTTTTTATTTATTTATTTGACAAACAGAGATCACAAGTAGGCAGAGAGGCAGGCAGAGAGAGAGGAAGGGAAGCAGGCTTCCCTCTGAGCAAAGAGCTCAATGTGGGGCTCGATCCCAGGACCCTGGGATCATGACCTGAGCTGAAGGCAGAGGCTTTAACCCACTGATTCACCCAGGTGCCCCTAGAATTTATGTTCTAAATCTCATCTTAGAAATATCGCCAGGGCACCTGGATGGTTCAGTCAGTTAAGCATCTGACTCTTGATTTCGATTCAGGTCATGATCTCAGGGTTGTGAGATCGAGCCCTGCGTCAGGCTTGACATTGGGTGCGGAGCCTACTTAAGATTTTGTCGCCCTCTCCCTTCACGCCTGCCCCCCCATAAAAAGAAAATATCCCCAGTTGGACTTCTACTTGATTTTAGGTCATATGTGATGGCCTTCTTCATTCAGGATTCTGAAAATGTTTTATAGAATGGCATTCATAAAGGCATTGCCTGGACTTGGCAAGTTTTTGTGGGAAAGGAATGATTCTCAAATTTATTTTTATAGTGCTTTAATATGACACCATCCAACTTAAATAGTACTGGCTTTTGTTGCTATTGCTAAAATAAATATTAACCTCTATGATATTAATTTAATGTTTTCTCGACACATTATTAACATTTAGTCTATGAAGTCACAGTTCAGCTTCATTAATTTAATTATAGCAGGACCCAACTGCCTATGTCTGAATCACTTTGAGGTCCTGAGGTTTTTGTTTGTTTCTTTGTTTGTTTGTTTTGTTTTTCGTTAAGACAATAGTCTCATGAAAAGCTTACCCCAAGCCCTCAACTATCTGTTAGGGCTCGACATTTGCCAAACACTGTGATAGCACAATGTTTGGCACATTTTCTTAATCAAAGTTCCATGGGTGAGAGAGAAATGTACGTGCACACACTCACGTCACAAGCACAAAGGTGTCTGTCAGGGATAGAATGCAGATCATGATATGTGTTTTAACATTTGTGGAATACATTGCCCTGTCAGAGAGAGAGAGAAGCAATCATAGGTCAGAATCACTGATTCACAGTTCATCTGTCCAGGTCAGGGTCAAGGCTACAGTTAAGGGGTCCTCACCGCAGATCCGCAGAGCCTTGCTCAGGTTCCGCACTGCTGAAAGGATCACGCTGCCTGTTCACCAATGAAGAGATCCGAAGAGAGTGCTTGGTGGCAAGTACCCACAGGTACAACCAGGTATTGCCCCAGACCCCCTGCCAGAAACACTGACCTTGCACTGGCTTTTTGCAAATGTGTTCCATAGGAAAGGACTTCAAGCCACTGCCTGGTGTGGCTTCACACTTACCCTCCATCAGTTTGATCCTGAAGTAGGCGATGAGAAGGAATAGCAGCAGAGCCACGGGTAGGAAGACCACAGCGACCAGGAACCACCCAGGGAGCTCCCTCATGAGTGCCAGCATCACAGGGGTCATTACCAATCACCTGGATCCCAGGGGCCAGTGGGTTCACTCTCAGGATGAGGGGAGCTTTGCTCAGAGTCTATACTTGTTTCGTTCTGGGGCTCTGGCCTTTGCTCAGCACATCTCAGTGGAAATCTTGTGGACTTTGCTCTATTTCAACAGCCTGGTGAATCTGAGAGGATTGCTGGCAGGTTACTCTGTAACTCAGCTACGAAGTGTAGAAGAATTGTAATGTGATTCCTCTAAACCATTCCAGAGAGAAGCATTTATCTGGCAGGGCTGGGAATGACACCAGGAGGACTAGATTTCTTTGTATTCAGTTTATCTGGGATGAACAGTACCTGACTCCAAGCAAAACTCATTGTTATAGATATTTATATCTTACCAGCTATAGATATAGATATAGATATTTATATTCTTCCCAAATATAGATATTTATATTCTTCCAAGACATGGGAAGAATTTTTCCTACATTTTCTAAATTTCAGAATTGAAAATTACTGAGTAGCCATGCTCATGTACCTATGAGCCTGTGTCTAGAAAAAGTCAATTTTCCTTCATATGTAGTTGATATAAATAATATCTAGGAAGGAGGAGCAATATTCTTTACAAATGTAAAAACTCTTCCTAGTATGTCCTCCTCAATTACTTTTCTGAGAGGTGCACTGGTATATTTATTTATTCAACACATGTTTAATTCTACTAGAACCTAACCCCTCAGCTAGACTCTGGCTATATGAAGAATAGTATAAGCCAGTCATGGCCCCTGCTTTCTGAGAGTAGAAATAGACACTGAAAGAGGTAATGGCTGCAGTGTTGATAGTGATGGCAATGATATTCTATAGCCCCTCAACCTTCTCTCCTTGAAGCATCAGTTTTTGCTCACTGCTTTAGTAGTTTGTACTCTTAGTTATCTTTTGCTTACACATTTCTCTGGGTCCACAATTAACAGCAGAAGTTGGGCCCTGAATGCCAGTGTTGTGGTTTGTGTGGTAACTACAGAGTTTCTGGGAAAAAAAAAGGGGGCAGTAAATCATTTTGATACTGATGTATTGACTAAGTTGAGTTGCCACTGACTGCTTTAGTAAAAAAAAAAAAGTTCAGAGATACTGGTCTACTAAACTAAAAGCAATGGAAAGAATCATTTCCGTAATGAAAGACTCTCCTGGAGAATTTGGGAAATCTGGAGGGGAAATTGACAGCTATCTTCTTGGGTTGATGTTATAACCTCTTCATATTCTAACCCTGTCCCTTTCCCCACTTGGCAGCTGCCTGGGTGAGTGGCTGGCAGATTCTATCAAGTGCATGCTCTTGTGAGTGCCTCTTAATTTTTTTCTTCAGAGATTTTGCATGGCCACTCAGAGTCTTAGTCCCCTTGTAAAGTGGCACCCTAATTTATAAAATGAGAAGAATGGAGAGCATCTCTGGGATGCTTGGCTGGCATTCCTCAGCTGTGAACAGTAAACAGCTTCCTCTCAGAAGAGAGACATCTTAATTGCAGAAAAAGCCATTTAGAATAGCCAAGATTAAGTCAGCATCTGTCGTACCTTATTTGCTTCTCTTCTTTCCCTCCACAGACCCTTGAGTGGTGTTGTTGCTTTTTCTCTTGTGTGCTTTCCAATGAGGTGGCTCTCTGGTGCTCTTTCAGCTTGAACAGGATGCTAATTTGTAAAGTGTCAGTCTACAAAGAGACTCCATGAGCAGGTGACATTACCAGGGAGATGTTAGGCAGCTGTTGGGCAGACTGTCATGCTCTTTCTTTCCATTTCATTCCAGTCAACACTCAGGCCTAGCCAAGGTAAGTAAGAGTGAGGCAAATATATAAATGACAATAATATAAGCTCCTAACTTGACATGTAAAGTGCAATGGAAGTATTGAAGAGAGACTGATTAATTCCAGTTAGGGAATTGGGCCAAGTTCATTAAAAGGATAGCATTTGAGCTGAGCCTCAGGGTGGGGAGTTTTGGAACGACCTTCTTAGACAAACATGTGACTGTAGAGAAGGGTCTATGGAGGACAGGGAAGAAATGAGAGTACCCAACTGATAGGGGGTTCAGACCAGAGATACAAAGGTGGAAAAGTGGGGTCCTGTCTTGAATGCTAAGAACTGTGCTATTTGGACAAGGAGGACCAGTGGAAGGTCTTTGATCATGGAAATGCATGAGCTGACCTGGGCTCACTTAGGTAACCCTTGACAGAATTGACTGATGGAAGAAAGTTTAGAGTAGGCTGTCTCAACATGGTATCAAGATATAAGGAATCTGAGATGGGAGGAGCAGAGGGAAGGAAAAGAGCAGGACAGGGGGCTGGCAGGAACCACATGAATAGTCCTTGGTGAATTATGAGAGAAGTAAATGTCACCCATGATGCTACTAATCACTGAGCACTTACTATGTATCAGGCATCTCATACTCTATGTGTATCTTATTTAATCCTCAGAGTAACCTTATAAGGAAGAGACTCATTAGACAAATGAAGAAATGAGGCCCAGAGAGGTTAAATAACTTTCCCAAGATGTATATGTAATAAGTGACAGAACTGGGACTGTATTCCTGAGCCTGTGCTCTCATCCACTGTGCTATGCCTAGCGTGGGTGGCTGGGGAGATGGTAGTGCTGTTAGGGGAGACCTGAACACAGGCTGAGCAGAAGGTTTAAGTGGGGGAACATTTACAGTTATGCACTCATTAAATTGGAGGTATGGAAGGGGAAGCCTGTGGAAATCTGGAGGTCAGGAGAGGGGACAAAGTCTTGCAGTGGGAGTTCTTGGGAGTTCTTAGAGTATAAATGGAGGCCAGGGCAGAGTGGGTGGAGAGATCAGGAAGGAGTGTGCATGAGAATAAAAAAGAGACCAGCTGCAGACCATAAAGAACATTCTCACATAAGACATGGGAGGAAGGATGAGAAGCAGGGAAGGAAACCAATGGCTCTGTGGGGTAGGAGAGGAACCCAGAGGATGCCAAGTCAGGAAATGGTTGCAAAAGAAAGTTCCAACAAGGAAAGAGTGAGAAGTGGTGTCAGTGACTGGCTCTGAGCTAATTCTGACCCACATGGAGAATTCTAAGAGGTGCAATCTGTGAAGTGAACTCAAAGGCTTACTCTTTCCTTAAAAAGGCTCTTCTGTGAATTGGGGGAAATTGGAGGGGGAAACAAACCATGAGAGACTGTGGACTCTAAGAAACAAAGGGTTTTAGAGGGAGAGGGGTGGGGTTAGGTGAGCCTGGGGTGGGTATTAAGGAGGGCACGTGTTGCCTGAGCACTGGGTGTGGTGCATGAACAATGCATCTTGGAACACTGAAAAGTTAAAATAAAATTAAAAAAAAATTTTAAAAAAGAAGGTTGCCAAACTATGGGCAACTATAGGCCTTTAAACTATTTACTTAGAGAAAATAAATATATTTAACACTGTAAACTAAAAATATACTTTTTTCCAAAATATGGCTCTTTTGGGATGTAATTGACATAATAAACTATACAACTTGGTAAGTTTGGCCTATGCATATATACCTGTGAGCTCATTGTCACAACCAAATGATGAACACATCCATCACCCCAAAAGTTTTCTTATGTTCCTTTGCCATCTCTCTCCCCACCCCTCATGCTTCCCTAATCCACAGTCATCCCCTGATCTGTTACATTACTATGTGTTAGTTTGCATTTTTTAGAATTTTATATATGTGGAATCATACAGTGTGTCTCTTTTTTGTCTAGCTTCTTTCACTTGGCATAATAATTTTGAAATTCATCCATGTCGTTGTGCATATTAATACACAGCTTTACATTACAGAAGAGCTTTTCATTGTGTGAATATCCATTTTTTACCCAGTAACCTGTTGGTGGACATTTGGGTGTTTATTCACAGTAGGATACTACAAATAGAGCTGCTGTGAACATTCCTGTATAATTCTTTTGATGGACGTGTGCTCTCACTTCTCTTGGGAAGATAGTAAATGGCTGGATGTATGTTTAACTTTTAAAGAAATTGTCAACCAGTTTTCCAAAATAGTTATACCATTTTATATCTCTACCAGCAGTGTTATAAGAGTTCTGTTTTCTTCAGATGCTTACCAACACTTGGTATGGTCATTTTTTTGGGCTATTCCAATGACACTTAGTGGAAACTCACTGCGGTTTTAATATGCAGTTCCCTAATGATGTTGAACATCTTTTCATGTACCTGTTTGCCATTTTATGTATCTTATTTCATAAAGTGTCTGTTCAACATTTTTGCATGTTTTAAGAAAATTAGATTATTTTCTCACTGAGTTTTGAGAGTTCTTCGTATATTCAGGATATAAGTCAATTATCATGCATATGATATGCAAGGATTTTTCCCCCATTCTAGCTCTGTCTTTTCATTCACTTACCCATGTCTTTGAAAACATAGATGTATTAAATTTTAATGAAGTTCAGTTAACCAATTTATTCTTCTATGGATTGTGCTTTTCATGTCATGTCTAAAAAATCTTCTGCTAGTTCAAGATGACATAGACTTTCTCTTATGTTTTCCTCTAACAGTGTTGTAGTTTAAGCTTTTATATTTAGGGTTATGATCTATTATGAGTTAATTTTTATATATGATGACAGATAAAAGTTAGAGTACTTTCTTTTTGCATACAGATATTCAATTTTTCCAACACTATTTGTGGATAAAGCAGTTCTTGCTCCTGAATTACCTTTGCACCTTTTTCACAAATCAGAAGTTCAATTATTTCTACATTCTGTATTCTGCTCCACGATACTACTGTTAAACTTTAAACCAGTGCCATTCTGTTTTGATGACCGTAGACTTAAAATAGGTCTTGAAATCAGGTACTCTAAGCTCACCAACATTGTTCTTTTCCAAAGCTGTTTTGGCTAGTACAGGTCATTTTCATTTCCATGTGAATTTTAGGATTACCTTGCCAATTTTTATAAAAAGTCCTCTTGGGATTTTTCCTTGACATAGCATTGCATCTGCAAATGAGGAGAGAATCAATATGAGAAGAGAATTGATATTTTAACAATAGTGAGTCTTCTGACCCAAGAACATCACATGTGTTTCCCTTTTCTGTGGATCTTCTTTAGCTTTTTACGACAATGTTTTATAGTTTTCAGTATGCTAGTCTTGACCATTTTTTGTCAGATTTATGCCTAAAAGTTTCATATTTTTTAATGCTGTTGCAAAGGGTATTGCTTTTTAGACTTTGATTTGTGATTACTGCTAGTATTAAATGTTTTTTTAAATTATGAAAAATGCCAAAGGACTGGGAACTTCTAGAAGATTAAATATTAGAATTGATTAAAACATCCTAGAGAGCTTGGGAACTTTTATTTATAAAGGCTCTTATCCCAATCCAAACTGGCTGCTTGGAGTTATATTTAGCAAGCATAGCAGCTATAGAAGGATGGGGATGGTGGACACACTGGTAATCTATGTGATTTACTGGAATTCAGGGTGGGATTCCATAGGCAATGTGCAATTTCCTACCACAACTATAGCAAATTCTTCACCTGGCTCTCTATCATGTAGTAGGAAAACCATTAGTATTACTGGGAAATATACATCTGTGAAAATTGAGGGACATAGCTAACGCATTGGGAATTACACTCTCCTACTGATTTCCTTATAGTGAATGCTCCCATTGTTGATTTTACATGATTATTTAAGAAACAAGTGGTTGTAGATTTTGATATTTGGTGATAAAATGCCTAGGGACTACTCGTACATCACCTATTAAATTCTTGGTGAGAGCCGGGCTAAAGTCTTCCTTAGATAATTGTGACTTATTGCAGGTAACACCAAACCCACCAAGCCTGATTTCTATTCTGCATCAGTCTGCCTGAGCCACAAAGAATGACTCATTCTAAAGAATGACATGGGCAAAAGCCGACCTCAGGTAATTGTGGCCTATTATAGATAATATCAAACCCACCAGGGCCCTGGTTTGGATTCCGCATCAATCTGCCTGAGCCACCAAGAATGACTCATCCCAGTGACATGTCATGGGCTAATGAAAGTTCCGAAGTCCATCAGTGGAAGGTGCTCACATTCCATCGACTGATACCGAAGCTATAAAATTATGTACAATACAAAAAGTTCAGCACAAACACAACTAATGAATTTCAAATGAAGTGCTTTGACATAATTATATGCAGGACGTTTTGCTGAAACCAAGCACCACCCACAAGGTAAATGTAGTTCTGACAACCCCTTTGAGTGGGAAACCTATATTCTTTGGCCCTTTATTAACTGCCCCTCCTAGCTTGGCTCATAATTAAGTACGATGACCCGGCATCAGTACTACGGTCAGCAGAAAAACGAGTGCTCTGAAATCATGTGGCAATGATGGGTTATATGGTGCTCATTCAATTATATATATAAAAAAAAGGTATGATCACAGAAGAGACAATGCAGGATCTACATTCTGTGTGAACTTTGTAAGACTGTCTACCAGCTTTTATTTCTTCATATTTCCAGGCAAAGAATATTTATTAAGATCTTAACATGTGCCCTGGAGGCACTGATTTGGTGACTATGAATGTATCTCTGGTTAAGACGAATTCCCTGTCCTTACAGAACTTACTACCTTCCAGAGGAGAAAACAGACACTAAGCGATAGTGGGTACCCATTATCAAATGCATGTATTTTTCTGGGCAGTATTCTAATCATTGCTTGTGTTGTGTGTCATTACAGTCTTACATCAATGCCTTTGGAGTAAGAGCTGTTTTTCTCATCACTATTCTACAGACAGAAAAGCTCCTGGAGTTTTAGTGACTCATCAAGGATTACACCATTAGAAGGTAGAAGAGCTAGGGTTTGAACACAGAGCCCAAACATTCATCCACTGTACTCTACTCTTCGGCTTCTCAGCCTCCTAGAGACAAGAGTTTGGAGGCTAGAAATCAGAGATAAAGGTGTTGGCAGAGTTGGTTTCTGTTGAGACCTTTCTCCTTGGCTGGTAGGGTGGCCACCTTCTTGCTGTGTCCTCACTTGGCCTCTTCCCTGTTCAGAGGCATTCCTGGTGTCCCCCCCTTCTTAGAAGTGTACCAGTCGTATTGGGTTAGAATCCTACACTTATGGCTAATTATAGCTTAACTACTTCCTTAAAGGCCCTAATCACATTGGGGATTAGAGCTTTGACATCTGAATTCTGGGAAGGGACACAATTCAGAAGTTTCTCTGAAAAGTTGACTTTTGAGCAGGGTCTTAAGTGAAGTGAAAGAAGGAGTCATATTCATATTTGAAAGAACAGAGTTGTAGGCAGGAGGAATAGGCTGTACTAAATTTCTGAAATGGAAATGTTTCTGGCATGATCAAAGATATGTAATGAGACCTGTAGTGGCTGGGGCACATTGAGAAAGAGGACAAGTAATAGAAATCATACTTCTGAGAAATAGGATATAGAAAATTTGACAACACTTAAAATAAAGAGGCCAAGAAAATGTGCCCATTTCTGTGTCTAATCTCCGAAACTCCAGTTCATTCCACAAGGGTGAGCAGCTTTCTTTACTGCAAGGTTTTGTAGAGCCTTTAATTCGGTAGGGTACACTGTGAATCCCCAAGAGGGATACTACATGAGCCTTTTCCAAACTTACAGGACTATCAAGTCCTTTTTGCCAGGAGACTCCCAGGGAATTAAGGTCTATAGATCATGTTTTTGAATATAGGCCATTAGGTTAGAAGATTTGTCCTGGTGCTCTGAACATAAAGTTTGTCCCTAAACATCAACATATAGGTTTTAGATCCTTAAGTAGAGAACAGTAGATAAGGAACAAATGATGAGAAATTATGATGGTGGGGCTTTTTGTTTTTATTTTTGTTTGCTTTTGTTTTGTAAATGGTGCTAGCACAAAGTGACCCCAACAATTCAAGAAGCATCAACATTGTCTCATTCATGAAATTTTCCCAGTTGTCAGCTCATTGCACTTTGCAAGGGTTATTTTGTTCACTGGAAATGATCATTAGAACATGCCCACCTGAACACAGATCTTTGCAATCCCATTCCATCTAGGGTGACCTTAGAAATCAGATGTTTCTCATCATTAGCGATAAGCTGTAACAGAAGTGGGTAGCTCTCTGGGATTTGAATGAAGGTGAATGTTTGCCTTCCAAGTGCCAGGGAGATGAGGGCATTTTGACACACCAAAAAGTTGACTGTTGCTTGAACGTATTTGGAATCTCAGAGATGGAAGTCCTACCAATTCAGGCTTTTTCTCCCTTCACCCATTATGTTTTGATCAGTCAATATGTTTATGATTTAAGAGATCAGAACAGAGACTGACTTACACTAATTTAAGCTAATGAAGTTTCAGTGCCAGCACCTTCCATTTGCTCTTCCAGACCCAGGAAAGGATACGGAAAATATATACACTTGGACATGGTTTTTGTAAAGTTTGCAAAAGAAAGATACATTAATTGCAATTAATTAAGACCCATATCTTTGTACTTCAACTTCCCTTCTGCCATGCTCCCATGTCATGTAGTGTTGGAGCAGCCATACACATATTTGGAACAGGTCTTGGGGAAGATGGGCTGAGTAGCATTTAATTGGGGGAGACACATTTAATTGGGTGAGTAGAATGTATATGTGGTTTGCAGTCATTTCTGCATATAGTTAAGTTGTATCTAGTTGTGGTGTGTTAAAGGCTTCACGAATACTCCTACCATCCACTGTGGGATGATCTAAAGGTTCAGGGGGAAAAGGTCAAAGCTCAGTTTGAACATGTCCTGTGGTACTCGACTTCAGAAGCATATGGGAAGTGGAGGAGAAATAAGATTTGAAATATAAGGAGCCTGAATGACTCTGAAAAAACATTCCAAATATCAAGCACGTAAAATTATAACTGGAATATTTGATTCTCCTTATTCCTCTGTCAAAATGAAACATATCTCCTACAGTTTATATACAATTACAAGCAAAGTATACATTTTGGAGTTAATTGGGTAAAATAGAAATTTTGGGAACGGAGTCTGAGGACAACAGTTACCAATAGTCCTACAAACAGTAATTGTATCTTTGTGCAATTTTACAGATTTCCAAGTATTGGATTACATTTTAGTGTGTTAAATGGATCTTGTCTTGACGAAGTGAGGGCAGTTCTGGACAAAAGAACACACAGAATCGCCACCTAGAGAGCGGGTCAATGAAGAAACCTGTGTTCTAATATCAAAGTATACATCTTAATGAAAGTTCAATGTATGTAATATACATTTTATTATATGTACCACAATATAATAACAATTTTAAATACTTAATCCTTTTCATAATGCCTTGATTCCAGACTATTTTTGTGTTTTTTAAAATTATTGATTATACCAAAACTTAAATATGATAAGAAGGAAATTCCTGGTGGAGGACAAAATAAAAAACTGAAAGACTGACAAAAGCTCCAGAATGTAAAAAAATAAATACATAAAAGTAAAGAAGTGGTTAGTTTTTTAAAATTTGTAACTTCTTTTGTTACAAATTTGTCATTTCTTTTCTCAGTCTCTGTGAAATGCATCTTCCCTTTCATACAGAATTTTGTGTCTGCAACTTTGTATTTTTTTTTTCTCTGAAACAGGGACTCATCCCCAACAAAATATAAAGCTTCAGACTTGCAAACCTGGATCTGCTGCTGAGGGAGAAAATAAATTTTCCAGAGAAGAAAATCCTGAGAGAAGTACCAGACAGCTCTGCAGACCATTTTGTGATTTCTAAATTCTCTAATTTAGGCTTCTTGCCATAATTTCAGAAGGATAATGACCCATCTCATTGGTATTTCTGGCTATGTGCAGGCTCAGGAAGGCACTTCTGACTTACCGGGCTCTCTCAGAGGAACATTCACCAAAGACGGCCATGTTCAGTATTAAAGGGCAGGGGGGTTGTGAGGTGACCGAGGGTGAGGGGGGTGGTTTGAAGTGACACCAGAGACTCTATGTGATAAAGTCAGAGAGGAGCTTTTTTTTTTTTTTCCTGGTTTAGAACATTGCCATTTTATGATTTTATGTATGTATGTACGTATGTATGAGTTTATTTCTAGCATGCAAGCCGAGAGGGGGACAGAGGGAGAGGGAGAGAGAATCTCAAGTAGCTCAGAGCCTAACCCAGGACTCGATCTCATGACAACCCCAAGATCATGACCTGAGCCAAAATCAAGAGTTGCTGCTTAGCCTACTGAGCCACCCAAGTGACCCTATAATTAAAAATCGAATTCTCCCATAGCACAACACACTTAGTACAGAAGAGCTGCCATTATTATTACGACAATCCCTACCACCCAATGCCTGCTCCAAGGATTACATTTTATTTAAAGTATATACATACTTGTACAAATGTAACATTTGTGTTTTATAACATGTGTCAGGTCATGAAATCAATTTAGTGGGTCTCAGCCAGAATTGTATTAAAAAATGAATCAAAATGGAGAAAAATATTTGAATGCATTTCATGTGGAAAGAGAAGAGTTTTGTGAAACTTGTTTTACAGTTGTGAACAGGGTATTTGTGTGTGTGTGGTGTGTGTGTGTGTGTGTGTATGTATGAACTGTATTTCTTTTTTTTTAAAGATTTTATTTATTTGACAGAGAGAGATCACAAGTAGGCAGAGAGGCAGGCAGAGAGGAGGAAGCACGCTCCCTGCTGAGCAGAGAGCCCTATGCGGGACTCAATCCCAGGACCCTGAGATCATGACCTGAGTGAGCCAAAGGCAGCGGCTTAACCCACTGAGCCACCCAGGCGCCCTGAACTGTATTTCTAACCATTGGTTGTCTTTAGGAGTTTGAAAGTCATTGTTACAAGGCCTATACATTTTTTTTTTAAAGATTTTATTTATTTATTTGACAGAGAGAGATCACAAGTAGGCAGAGAGGCAGGCAGAGAGAGAGAGAGGAGGAAGCAGGCTCCCTGCTGAGCAGAGAGCCCAATGTGGGGCTTGATCCCAGGACCCTGAGATCATGACCTGAGCCGAAGGCAGTGGCTTAACCCACTGAGCCATCCAGGGGCCCCAAGGCCTATACTTTTAATGAAAGTAATGAAAACACAAGTATTCATGTCAGAGTGTAGCTAAAACAGAAATGAAATCTAACCCAGATATCATTGATTGATTTTACGCCTTTTTAAAAAAAGATTTTATTTATTTATTTGTCAGAGAGTGAGAGCACAAGCAGAGAGAACAGCAGGTACAGGGAGAAGCAGGCTCCCCGCTGAGCAGGGAGCCCAAGGCAGGACTCAGTCCGGTGATGCTGGGATCATGAAGGCAGACGCTTAACCGCCTGAGCTGCCCAAGCACCCCTATGTTGTTGTTGCTGTTGTTTTTTTTTAACTTGAGTGAACCTTTTCTTGCTAAATGGTACTATTGTTAAATGTCTGTCACAGAGAAGATAATCCAACACAATGCCATTACACAGATTTATAGCTGACCTTTGAAATGTAAGTCAGAATGCTCCTTTTAGAAAAAACATAATTTTATTTCTATTTCCCTTTAGAAAAAAGTCTTTATGACTTCTGCAGTATCCAAACAGTTCATCCTTGGTGTCCTTTAAACCTGTGTTTGCAGATGACGGACAGATCGGATTGTTGCATTGCACAGCCTGGCTTTCTGTTAGAGCACAGCACTTTAAAAACTCATCCTAGCAACGGAGGCTAAGTTCTTCCATGAGCAGAATGAGTACAATGAGCCTGTCTGTATTAATCACTAGAGGTAAGCTACCAGGCCATTACTAGCACTTTCTGCCAAGGTAGTAACAGGGAAATAACAGCTGTTTGTATAAGGAAACTAGGAGCTCATTTGCACAGCTACTGGAGGGGATGGGGAGATTAATGCATGTTGTCATTTCTACAAGTTTAATTTGACTTGTGCTAAAATAGCATCAATACCCATTGCCCCTTGCCATTCATTTCTCTTGAATGCTGATTAATTTACTCTCATTTCACCCTGAATGCTGCCAGGCAGTAATGACTTGTAGCCATCTGGTCGTCCTATTTTATCTTCCCTGCTGCCCCTAAACAGAAGCAGAGATGGGGACATTCTTTTCATGGGCATCCATCCAGCTGCTCAGAGTTCCCAGTCCTTCTTTTGGGGAATGCAGGGTAGATGGCTGTGCTGACAGTGGATTCCTGAAGGGCCACACAGTTTTTGTGTTGGAGCTGGAAAGCAAAAGCCTCCTAATTTCAGAATTGGTGGGGGAGGGGGGTGGGTAATGGGGGGGGGGTGGCTTACGAAGGGATAGATCACAGAGCCTATATATATCAGTTAACAATTAAGCTTCGTAAAAGAGATTTATAAAGTACAGCTACTGTTACCGAGAGATATTTTGTAGATGTATAATAATACAAAGTACACAGAGATAGGGCTCTTTACAGGCATTTAAAGCTATATTGTTAATATTGTCTTAACTCCTAGAAGAATGAGAAACCATCTGGTCTCAGTAATTGCTTCCAAATATAATTTATTTTCTTTCCATGATATTTTCAGAATAATCAGACATATTACCTCATTATGGGTAAAAGAATAATAAATTAGACTGACAAAATTTGATTCTATTTCAAGGATACTATTTTTAAAAAATTAAATTTATTGAGCTATAGCTTACATATAATAAGTTCTGCCCATGTAAGTCTGTATTTTAATGTGTTTTTGACACATTTGTATACTCATACAATCACCACCATAGTCAAGCTATAGAATATTTCTACTAGCCCCCACATTGTCTTTGTGCCCCTTCCTAGTCGATTTTCCCCACCCTTAGCACCAGGTAACATCTGACATTCTGTCAATGTAGATTAAATTGGCTTTTTCTAGAATTTCATAAAAGTGGATTCTTAACATTATATATACTTTTTAAAAAAGATTTTATTTATTTATTTTAGAGAGAGAAAGAGAGAGTGCACACCAGCGCGGCAGGGTGTATGGAGGAGGGAGAGGGACAAGCAGACTCCATGCTGAGCCAGAGGAGAGCTCGATCTCACAACCCCGATATCATGAGCTAAGCTGAAATCAGGAGTCAGATGCTCAACTGAGCCACCCAGGCATCCCTGGTATGTATACTTTTGCATCCTACTCTTTTTAAAAAAATTTAATTTACTTTCATTTTTTCAGTGTTCCAAAATTCATTCTTTATGCACCATACCCAGTGCTCCATGCAATCCGTGCATCCTATTCTGTTGCTTAGCATAATTCATCTGTGCTGTTGAATTCTTCAATTGCTGAATGCTATCTCACTTTCACTCCATATCCTTCCATATCACCATAGATGTGCCATAATTTGTTTATCCATTCATCTGTGGAAAATGGACATTCGATTTCTAGTTTCTAGCTATTATGAATAAATTTGTGTATAAGGCTTTGCATGGAAATATATTTTAATTTCTCTTGAGTAAAAACTTAGGAATAGAACTGCTGGGTCTTTTGGTAAATGTACATTTAACTTTGTAACAAACTATTGAACAGCCTTCTGAAATGATTACACCATTTCACACTCCCACCAGCAATGGATGAGGAGGATTCCAGATGTTTCACATCCTCACCAACACTTGGTCTTGTTATCTTTTAAAAATTGTATCATGTCAGTGGGTATATAGTGGAATTTCACTGAGCAGCTAATTTGAATTTCCCTGTGTTTTAAAATGTAGGTTTTATTGTTATTTAGGTATGGCAAGGCCAACAGATCAAGAGATCACTGCCCCTAGGGTCAGCAAGGATCCAAAATATTAAGACATGAAACATATAGAATAAAAAGACATGATGAATACACCTGATGACTAATGATATTGACCGTCTTATCATGCATGTATTGGCCATTCATACAGCTTCATTTGTAAAGTGTTCAATTTTTTTTGCCTTTTCTAAAAAAAAAAAATTGTATTGCTTTCTTACTGAGTTCTAATTAATATAAAATTTTAATCTAAGTTCTTTATCAGATACTCATATTGCAACTATTTTCTCTCAATCCATGGAAGAGAATTTAATTTTCTTAAAAATGTCTTTCAAAGAGCTTAAGTTTAAATTTTGATGATGTTATCAATTTTTTCTTTTATGGTTCATGCCTTTTGTGTTTTATTGAAGAAATCTTGGCCTACCCCAAGATCATGAAGATATTCTTCTGTTTTTGTTGTTGTTGTTTTGTTTTGTTTTCCTAGAATTTTAAATATTACAGTTAGGTCTGTAGTACATTTTGAGTTAACTTTCTGTATTGATTTAAGTAAGGGTCAAGGCTCATTTTTGCCCCCCAACAACACTTGCTCAAAAGACTTTCCTTTCCCCCATTGAATTAAATTGGCATATTAATTTTTATTGAAAATCAATTAGCCACCTGTGTAGGGGGTGAGTGAGAATTCTCTCCTCTGTTGAACTGATGTGTAGATCTGTCCTTCAATGCTTGTATGAAATTCTTTTGCTTACTATGGCTTTATAGGAAGTCTTAAAATAAGAAAGCATGTCATCCAACTTTGAATTGTTTGGTTATTTAAAGGTTATTGGTCCTTTTCTTTTCTAAGTAATTTTAGATCAGATTTATAAAAACAAACAAACAAAAAAACTGTTGGGAATTTGATTGGATTTTGTTGAATCTATGACTCACTTTAGAGAGAATGAGAGTCTTAATAGCATTGAATCTTCTAATTCATAAATACGGTCTATGTTTCCATTTACTTAGGCCTTTGTAATGTTCTCTCAGGAATCTTTTGTAGTTTTGTGAGTACAGTTTGCACATATTTTGTTGAATTTACTTCTAAGTTTTTCATATTTGGGATGCAATTATAAATGGAATTTAAATTTTTTCATTTCCCGTTGTGTGTTTCTAGTATATAGAAATGCAATTTTTGTATATTGATTCTGTATTTCAAGAACTTTCCAAGCTTGCTTTTAAGTTTTAAGGGCTTTTTGGTAAATTCCTTAGGGGGGTTTTATGTGTCATGTGTACATAAGGAATTTTACTTCTTTCTTTCCAATGTGCAGGCTTTTTATTTCTTTTTCTTGTCTAACTGCACTGTTTAGAACCTTTAGTACAGTGTTGAACAAGTAAAAGAGTGGACAATTATTCTTTTTTTAGTAGTTATTCCACCTATTTTCAGGGGTTTCAATCTCACATGCAGATTTATATTTGGTAAAAGAGTCAAGGGGAATCCTGTGCAGATTTTTTTTTCTTTTCAGCATAACAGAATTCAATGTTTTTGTACCACACCCAGTGCTCCATGCAATACGTGCCCTCCTTAATACCCACCAACTGGCTCCCCCAACCTCCCACCCCCCGCCCCTTCAAAACCCTCAGATTGTTTTTTAGAGTCCATAGATTTTGGGGATTGTTTTTCTGCTTAGCTTCCTCCTGTTGGGGACTTTGCCCTACAAATTCTAGCTGCTTTGTCCTCTCCAATTTCCTGTTCCTTGCTCCTAAACTGAGCAAGATTCTCAAGCTCAACTTGTATTCCCCCTTTCTGTTCTACAGTCTAGAGATTGTCAAAAATCCTGGGTAATAGTAGGAAACACCTTACTTTTTTTTACCCCATTCTTAAGAATCATAGTCCTCTACTCCCTTGTGCCTGAAAATAGTTGTTTCTGTGTTTTATCCAGTTTTCTAGTTGTTTACAACAGAAGGGTAATTCTGGAGCTTGTTACTCCTTTACGGTTACAAATGGATACTGTCTGGGGCACCTGGGTGGCTCAGTTGGTTGGGCATCTGCCTTCAGCTGAGGTCATGATCCCAGGGTCCTGGGATAAAGTCCCACATTGGGCTTCCTGCTCAGGGGGAGTCTGCTTCTCTCTCTGCCTTCCCCTCCTATTTGTGCTCTGTCTTCTGTCAAGTAGATAAATAAAATCTTAAAAAAAAAAAAGAAATAGATACACTCTAATATTTAAGCATTTACTGGTTGGTGATGATGATGATGATGATGATGATGATGATGATGATATTTGCTATGTGACTCAGCCAGTTTTGCTTTGGGGAGAAAAGGGAAGTTTTAACCAGTAGTTTTTAACTTATCTCATATTAGACTTATTTGAGAGCTCCTAAAACACAACTATGTTTAGGCTACTTGCCCAGAAATTCTGATTTAAATGGCATTTATTTGTTTTTAAAGCCTTCAGATTTACTCTCAAGACTCTATACAACTTGTCAATAAGTGTTCCATGACATCCTGGTGTGGCCAAGATGGCTTACAGGTGTCCTGGGTTACAGATCTTTTCACCCCTGGGGGCAGCCAGTCCTATCCAGATCCCTCACTCCAGCAGGAGTCAGCAACCTCAGTTTACCCCAGCGTACCACACAGACACCATCCTTTCCTGATAGTGCTGTGACTGTGGGCCATTGAGCTTGAAAAGTTAATCCTTCTTTAGATTCCCTCATCTTCGTATCCTTTTCCTGACCTTTCAGGGTCATCCTTTCTCCTTCCTACCCATTCCCATTGCAACACATGTACAGCTCTGTGACAGTCATGTTTGAGTTTTAAGTCTGTTTCTAGTTAAGATTTTAATCCCTGGAGGATGGAGCTGGTTTCTTTATTTTTATTTTTAAGAAACTTTTTAAAGTTTATTTATTTATTTATTTATTTAACAGAGAGAAAGAGATCACAAGTAGGCAGAAAGCAGGCAGAGAGAGTGAGGGAAGCAGGCTCCCTGCTGAGCAGAGAGCCTGATACAGGACTCGATCCCAGGACTCTGGGATCATGACCTGAGCCTCAGGCAGAGGCTTAACCCACTGAGCCACCCAGGTGCCCCTGGGGCTGGTTTCTTTAATCATCTCTTCCTACTATCAAGCAAATTGTTTTGTACTTTGTATTTACTATATTTAGGTGGGCCATTCTGGAGTTTAATGTTGGAAAGTATTCTGTGACCAAAAATATTTTCTGTTCTATTGAAAATCTATTCTGTGTTTTCAGGGTGCCTGGGTGGCACAGTTGGTTAAGCATCTAACTCTTGAGTTTGGCTCAGGTTGTGATTTCAGGGACATGAGATCGAGACCCCTGTCACACTCTACACTCAGTGTGGAGTCTGCTTAAGAGTATCCCTCTCTCAGGTGCCTGGGTGACTCAGTGGGTTAAGCATCAGCCTTCTGCTCAGGTCATGATCCTAGGGTCCTGAGATCCAGTCCATATCAGGCATAAGTAGCGGGAAGCCTGCTTCTTCCTCTTCTTGAACTCCTCCTGCTTTTGCACTCTCTTTCTCTCTGTCAAATAAATAAAATCTTAAAATAAAAATGTGTTCCTTCTCTCTGCACCTCCCCGCTGCACCTTCTCTCTCTAAAATAAATAAATAGATCTTAAAAAAAAAAAAAGTATGTTTTCAGATTTTCCATAAGTCAGTCAGGTGGGAGAGGAATTTTGTATTATGTTACCCTGTATTTTGTATTCTGTTATTTACAGTGGGGCTTGAATTCATTTCAGGTCTCTACTCTTTTTTCACAATTAATTTTGTCCTTTAGGGAAAAGAATTTGGTGGTGCCTTTCTACCTTTAAGCATTTGTACTTCAGAAATAAAATTGTTTGATTTGATGAATTTTTCTATTTATACCATTTTAGCTTTTAAATTCAGAAAACTTTATTAGGTTAGATTATTATTTTTAAATTAAGCATAAATAAATCAGATGGGAAATGAATTTCTATAAGGATAATGGGGAAGAAAATGCAAATATTAATTGCTAATATCTCTTTGGTTACATAACACCAAGCTTCATATGTTTACTCAATTCTTCTTTTAGATTAATATTGCCATGAGAAGAGTCTGTCTGATATAACGCCTTTGCATAAATTAGGAAAATGCACCTCTTCTGGGCATGGCTTAGCAAACAGAACAAGGGCGAGATTATAACCTCATTTTTAATTTTTTTATTTTTTTAATTTACAACTTCACTCACTTATCTCCTAAGTCAGGAATCCTCATTTAAGGCATTTAAGACATAGTGGCTCTATGATGACTTCTTTACTTTTAGGACAACTGTTTGTTTCTATACAATTTGGCATATTTCCAGGAGGTAAAAACAGATTTGATACCCTCCATTGTGTATAAGGCACATGAGTATGAATAGTAAAATTATGTTGGAGAGATAAATTAAAGAGCATTCAATAGAGTTATCTAAATCTCAGTTGTGCGATTGCTCCTCTGCATGGTGGCCGGCGGGGGGTGGGGGCTCAAAGCAAATTAAAGGTAGAAAATAAGGGAAATGAGGTTCTCCTCCCGTGACCCACATAGTAAGATAGGAGTGAAGGGATAGGAGCCAGGACACTGCAAATCTTTGGCTAATGTCTTCCAATAATGGCACATTTGGGTTGGCTAAGACACAAAGGAAACATCCCATTTGCCAGGTAGATGAATATGGACCAGTTCACCTCTGGCCACAAAGAGAAAGGCAGAGGCTGTCATCTGTTGGTGAGGAAGAGCCAAGGACAATGCCAGGTAGCGCCAGAGTTGTAGTCGGAAAGGACCACACACGGAATCCGTCTGGGACCTTCTTACTCTGAAATCTTGCATTCCTCACCAGCCGCGAAATATAATTTTGGTGGGATAAATGTATCACTTAATCCATTGACCACGTACTTGACGATTTTGGAGTCCTTCTCAAATTGCATGTGCAGGCAGAAATGGAGCACTAACATTTCCTGAATAGCCCTATTTGTTCTTCAGTATCTTAGATGCTTTCTCATACACTGACTCACAACAATCCCAAGTGGTTCCATTGGACCTAAAGAGGAGGATGTTGTAACAGACGGAAAGGACGGGTTGACTGTTCTTATTATAGATTTTGTTCGTTGGCAGTAAAGAATCTCACTTAGTGTTGATTGGGTTTTCTGGTTGCAAATCACAGGGAGTGGAAGCTGGTCTTGAATGAATGACCTCAATCATTAGTGCTTGTGTTTGTTTTTCTCCATCTACAGGTCCTGGTTCTGTTTTCTCTCCCCTCGATGATTTTCTTGATCCATTTTGCCCCATCCTCCCTTGCTTCTGGTTAACATCGTGTATCAGGAACCTGCTGTTTCCCCAAGTCCTCAGACCTCATTTATTGTATCTTGCTCTCTTCCAATCAGGGCCTCATCAGAGGCACACACTGCTCTCTGGGGTTCTTACTGAATGGGCTATAATCAAGGACATTAAGAGAGATGTACTCTTCAATTATTTTGCATATTTTTCCATTTTGTTTCTTAAAGGGGAAATATCTTCACAGAAAAACAGGAGTCTCCATCTCATCCTGTCTCCTGGTTTATTATTCTTGTAAAAACCCATTGTGGAGTAATGAATGCTCATTTGCAAGATTGAGTGAACAAGGGATGGGAAGAATATTTGTTGGAGGCCACCGAACGGTTGGAGTCGTGGATCAAACCAGGCCCTGATTGTGTCTCCTTTAAAGTCCGGACACCTTGACAAGGGGTTAAGGACGGGAAAGTTGAGTAACACTGAGAAAGGGTCTGTGCTATGTGTTGTGCGCTCGCCTACGTGACTTCCCACACGCTCTCCCTACAGAAGGGAGCAATGTGGTCGGGGTCATGAATTCTTAGTTGGTCCTTGTTGTTCCTGTACTTCCCATAACCCACTCCCTGGTTGATTGTCTTGCTAATGGCATTAGCGGAGACTACCTGGCATCACGAGGTTTGCTTGTAGTTAATGTAAACTTGTTATAGGAACTTGCGGTCATCTGACTAGATACTGATGTATTACTCCTATTGTGGTCTGCCTTATAAATGCTTGTAAGATGTGGAATAAAATTGGCACTGTTGGACATCCTCCTCAGTGTCCCTCCTGCCTCCATCTCTTTGTCTCTTCATTTCTTTTCACCATCCTCTTACCCTCACATTTCCTGGTTGATTTGTCGTACTGGCTGCGACAAATATTATTTGCTGTAATGATTCATTTAATCTATATTGAAGAAATAGAATAAATATAAGGTGCTGCTCAGCTCATACAGATGATGGAAGACCCAGTCTGTAAGCCCAAAGGCCCTGAAATCTTAAGGAGAGCTTATTTGGGTTTGGGACCTGGCTGAGCTGCTCAGACCTGTACTGGATCTCCAGTGGCTGACAATAGATTTATATACCAATACTCCCAGGGCACAGTCATCAATTTCAACTCATGATCTTGAAAACTGTGGGAAATTCAAAATTAGGAGATTATTTAAAATACTTATCTCTGGTTCTCTGTCAAAAATGATCTGCCACCTTCTCTCTCGCTCTCTCTCTCTCTCTCTCTCTCTTTTTTTTTTTTGCTTGTTTAATTTTAGATCTTTGTGTATCCAAGTTCCAAAGGTGAGACCTCTGTTCTTGAGAAACAGACAAACAGTTTGAGTACAAAATGTTATAAAGGTATTACACAAAGTATAATCGGAAGGGGCCTATTAACCAAGACTTTTTATTTTCCATAGTTCCGATGCTTTGACATCTTGAGGCTTTGCTGACCCCAGGAAGACTGCACTTCCCAGAGCTAGCCAATTCCCAGAGACGGTAAACAAATTGCCCACTGAGGAACATATCTTTCACAAGCAAACTAACTGATCCAGAACCCACCCACCCCACCAACTCTTCTGTTGGGCAATCTCCCTTAAGGGTTGGTTTTCCTCTGCCCTGATCACTCCAGGGCCAGACTCCAGACAATCAAAGACAACCCCTGCACACCCAGCACCTGTTGAAATTATTCAAACTAACCAATCCTAAACTGGCTTGCCTCATCTCGGCTTGCCTTTCCTGCAGAAACCAAAAGATGAGGCTTCTGCCCACATGTTTTCCTTACTCCCTCTGTCTCCTGACTGACAGTGGTGCCTCCCCAGGTGGCCCTGTGGGGCACTGCCTGCCTCCTTCTCTGGGGAAATGTGAATAATAAATGATCTTTTCAGTGGCAATCATCTCCTGATCCTGGACCTTGGCTGAATAATAATAAATCTGCATTTTGGAACAAGAGCCTAGAAGCTTGGAGAAAGCATCCCCAAGGCAATCCAGGGTTTGAAAGGAACTTGAGTGAGGGTGGCTGTCATGTGGTCGTGGAGACGTGGGGGAGGGAAACAGAGGAGTCCAGTCAGTGGAAACAGCCCACCTGAAAGCAAGAGGGTGGTGTGTTTAGGGAGTGCGGTCTACCTTGGGTGAGACGTGGGCTGGGGCAGAGATGAAGATGGAAAGATTGGTAATGTTAGGTTATCAAGGGCCTTGTCAGGCCTGCTCAGGAGTTGGATTCCATCCTATCTGAAGAGAAAGTTCAATGGCACTGGTGAACACAGGGATCAATAAACACTAAAGATTGGTCAGGCCATTAGGAATAGTATTTAAATCTCCACAGTCTTCCCTCTATTGTCTGGTGCCTTATTATATGTTCTGGCTTCAGAAAAAGACTCCCCCCCAAAGAGTAAGTGGATTGAAAGTGCCTATCAGGCTACTATAGTACATTATTTGAGTGCCTTTTGATTTTTCCTTTACTTGTCTCCCGTTGAATTTGGAAAATCATGACAACCATTTACATGAGTAAAGTTAATTAGAAAGATGGATTAAAAAGTGTTTACATCTTGATAACCTTAACTCTTGCCTGAGACACTATATGCTTTCTTTTTCCCCTTCTATTTCTCATTTTCCCTTTTTCTCCTGGTCCCTCACCCTGAAAATATTTATTTTACTCCCATTTTCATTTGCTTTAGAGAAAGTTGTGTATCTTTTGAGTTATAAACCATCTCAGTTGTATATATTTGATGAGCTTAATAATACCTTCCAAGCCAAAAAACATTTCACAACCAAGAGGAAAAGGTTTTGATTGTCTTCATGACAAATATTTAGGACTGTCTGCTCTTTCAAGTACAGCATTGGGTGCTATGACCAGAAAAAGAAAGATCGATGAATAATGATCATGGTTTGCCTATAGAAGGGAGAGTAAACAACAGAATAATTTAATTCTCACTATCACCTTGTCTTATTCAAAGCTGTCCTGGCTGAGGAAGGAAAGGCCTATCAGGGTCTTTGTTCTAGTGTGCAGATAAAATGACATACTGCATTATTCACACCAGTGCTGAAAATTGATTTTATTTCTCCTACTTGCTGAATTCCAGACTAATGAGATTTGAGTGTTATTCAAGCACAACTATTGTCACATAGCTGTGCAATTACCAAAGCTAGACTCCTTTATAAAAAAACAAGTGGTATACTGTTCTTTAATATTTGACACATTTTTCTTTCTCTGCTCACTTTTCCTTAACCTCCTCCCAATTACGTTCTCTGTCTTCATCAATAGTATGCCTAATCAGTAAGAAGAATTTTCCCCACAAGAGAAAGAAAAGTGAGGCATTAAATGTTGATATTACAAATGTGAGGAGACCAATGTTTTCCATCTGAAAGATTAGTAAGGATTAATCCCTTTCTGTTTTAGAATGAATTAGGCTAATATAGCACAAGCCTCCTGTAGTATTTTCTGGTGTTTACAAATATTTCATTTAAGTGCAAAAAATACAGTCAGTGGCATAGCGACTGACAGTGGCCTAGACATTTGGGATGTCCTAAGCAAAAGAGTCTTTGGGTATTTTAGTCTTTTGTTAATTGCAGAATATCAGCTCTCCGGCTTGATTGACAGTTTCTCTCTATCTCTTTCCAACTCGTTCTCAACAGCAGTGGTACACTTTCTCTTTGCAGGACCGCAGCTGAAAGGATCCTTTACCTTTGTCATGTGTGGCTTGCTGACCTTCTGCAGAGCTGGGGTTTAACTAAAATAAAGAATTCTGCACAAGATCAGAAAGGCATCGAAGGCCAGCACTGTGTTTTGAGATTCTTCAAATATACATACCTTGTCTAGTACACAGGTCTGTAATGTGTAGTGAAGATGGGTGTCATGGTTGATAATCCTGGTAAATTAGGGGACCTTGCAGAAGACCTATGGTCCTCTGACATTTGAGGTTAATCTTGGGGTTGTTGGACTCTTCAACCTTATAGGGCTACTCCAAGGTAACTAGATATTTGACAAAAAAGATTTTTTAAATACATTTTTAAAAATTCCAGTATAGTTAGTATACAGTGTTATATTCATTTTTAAGTGTGCAATATAGTAATCCAACAATACTATCTATCAGTGCTCATCATACGTGCACTCTTTTTTTTTTTTTAAAGATTTTATTTATTTATTTGACAGAGATAGAGAGAGAGAGCGCAAGTAAGCAGAGCAGCAGGCAGAGGGAGAGAGAGAAGCAGGCTTCCTGGAGCCTGGGGCGGGGCTCGATCCCAGGACCCAAGAATCATGACCTGAGCTGAAGGCAGCCACTTAACCCACTGAGCCACCCAGGCACCCCATCATACATGCACTCTTAATCCTCATCAACTATATCCCCCAACCCTCCCCCACCTCCCTTCTGGTAACCATCAGTTTGTTCTCTACAGTTAAAAGTCTGTTTCTTGGTTTTTTTCTCTCTCTCTTTTTTTTTTCTCCTTTGTTTGTTTCTTAAATTCCACATATGAGTGAGATCATATGGTATTTGTATTTCTCTGACAGGCGTATTTCATTCTGCAGTGTATTCTTTAGCCCCATGTTGTTGCATAATGGCCAGATTTCATCCTTCTTTATTGTTGAATATTCTACCATATATGTATATACACATATACATATCACATCTTCCTTGTCCATTCATCTTTCATTGGATACTTGGGCTGCTTCCACAATTAGTCTGTTGTAAATAATGCTGCAATAAACCTAGGGGTGCATGTATCCTTTTAATTAGTGTTTTTGTATTTCTTGGGTAAATACCCATTAGTGCAATTACTGATCATAGGATAGTTCTTTCTTTTTTTTTTTTTTTTCTTTTTTTAGGAATCTCCATACTGTTCTTCACAGTGGTTGTACCAGTTTGCATTCCCATGAACAGTGCATGAGGGTTCCTGTCTGCCCACATCTTCTCCAACACTTGTTGTGTCTTACGTTTTTTACCTTAGCTATTCTGACAGGTTTGAATAGCTCATTTTGATATCTCATTGTGGTTTTGATTTGTATTTCCCTGATGATGAGTGATTTTGAGTATCTTTTCATGTGTCTCTTGGCCATCTGGGTGTCTTCTTTGGAAAAATGTCTATTTATGTCTTCTACTGATTTTTAAAATTGCTTTATTTGTTTTTTTGGATGGTGAGTTGTGTCAGGTCTTTAAGTATTTTGGATACTAACCCTTTATCAGATATGTCATTTGAAAATATCTTCTCCTATTCTGTAGGTTAGTTATTCTTTAGTTTTGTTGATTGTTTCCTTCACTGTACAGAAGCTTTTTTTTATTTTTTGTTTTGATGAAGTTCCAATAGTTGATTTTTGCTTTTGTTTCCCTTACTTCAGGAGACAGATCTAGAAAAAAGTCACTGAGTCTGATGTCAGAGAAATTACTGCTTGTGCTCTCTTCTGGGATTCTTATAGTTTTAGGTCTCAGATTTAGGGCTTTAATCATTTGAGTCTATATTTGTATATGGTATAAGAAAGTGGTCCAGTTTTTTTTTCTTTTTTTTTTTCACATAGCTGTCCACTTCTCCCAACACCATTTGTTGAAGAGACCGTTATAAAACTCTTGAAGCAAACTTTCAAGATCATCTAGTTCAACCCCATTATGTAAAGATGAGGTTATTATGAGCTAGGGTGACTGCTCTCTTGGTGTTGCTCTGGTCATTAATACAATCTTTCTTTCTCTTTGCATCTTTCTTGCTCTTTCATCAATTCATTCACTCCATAAATATTTTCTGAATGCCTGTTCTGTGCTAATCACTAATGTGTTAAAAGAAGAGGATCGGGATTCCTGGTTCACTCAGTCAGTTAAACATCTGTCTTCAGCTCAGGTCATGATTCGAGTTCACCATTGGACTGGTCCTGGATCGAGTTCACCATTGGACTGCTTGCTCAGTGATGAGACTGCTTCTCCCTCTGCCTGCTGTTCTCTCTACTTGTCCTCTCTCTTTCTGACAAACAAATGAATAAAATCTTAAAAAAAAAAAAAAAAAGAAGAAATAATGAGACAGATAATTTTTCTCCCATACCATGAATCTTAAAAAAAAGGAAATTAGAAACAATTTAATTATTGTAATTATATAGTGCTTTGAAATTTTCTAAATATTTTTGGGGTACCTGGGTGGCTTAGTAAGTTGTCTGACTCTTGATTTCAGCACATGTCATGAACTCAGGGTTATCGAGCCCCACATTGGGCTCTGCTCAGCATAGGGTCTGTTTGTCCTTCTCCCTCTGCTCCTCTCCCAACTCATGTGTGAGTTTTCTCTCTTTCAAAATAAATAAATAAATAGATAAATAAATAAATAAATAAAATATTTTTTTAATTCCTGAATATTTTTATATAATTTATCCAATTTAACCATGAGAAACAAGTTTTGGTTATGAGCACTAAACTTTTGCTATTTCATTAGACCTGACTATGAGAGAGACTTCTCTGAATGACAGATCCATGTCAGTAAGCATCCTTCTGTGTAAGAATAACCTAGGAACAATCATTGTGATAGGGAAAAACTGTACTCTAAGATGGCCAACCAAACCAGCAAGAGAATTCCAGTTCTTGTCTCAAAGCCCCTCCGGGTTCGTTCCTACCCTGTTTCCCACACGCACCAAAAGTACCAAGTATGCGGAAGTAGAAGAGTATAAATTTCCCTCCCTGCTGGTGCTTGGGGCTCAGACCTTTGAAGAACAACTTTCTCTGAGCCCACTGGTGTTCAATGAACCTCTGATCCTCCAAAGTCTCCGAGTGCCCCTTGGTTCTTCTGCCAGGATCCAGTCCAGGTTCTGTAACATTTGGTTCCCTGACTGGGAAACCCAACCGTGCTGGCCCATTGTTGCCACCCATTTGGGGCAATGGCAGGGCAGTGACAGAATACAGGATCGAACGGAGAAAGCACACCCTGCCTAATTTTCAGCACTCTCCCGCCCGGTCACCTCAGGCCAGCTCACCCTGCTGTTCCCACCTGGACTCAAAGGAGATGTGGCAGGTAAGGACCTGGTCCTGATGTCAGATTTCAGTAAGGCCTGGGGCCCCAGGACCCAGTCAGGCCCACCTGTGAGGGTGGAAAGGGAAACTGGTCACCTCCCAGAGACCTCTTAGGGGGTCTCACAGGTAGGGCCTCTCAGGGTTGGGGGGGAGGTCCTTCAGGTCAGAAACCCCCATAAGGGGGGACAGAAAGGAATTTCTGAAAGGAATTCCACAGGTCAGGGCCTCCTGTGGGGGAGGAACTATAATAACTTTGGTGTGAATGCATGAGTGAATGTGCAGTTTGACCTGGCTTCATGTGGACTGATTCTGTGGCTCCATGGGTGGGCCCCCATAGGGTCCCCAGAAACCTATGGAGTCCAAGTGGCCCTAGCATGCTTCTGTGGTGATCTCATAGGGTCTACGGTGAGCCCCTTTGGGGTGCCAGTCTGGGGGTTTATACAGACTCGCTAAGGCTAAGAGGCACCCAGGTGTTTTCTGGGATGGTGGACAGGCAGGTGTCTGACTCGTATCTCCTTTGGAGGGACACCCACCCTTCCTTTGTCTTCATGCCAACGACACAGGAAGGGAACACACAGGGTGGCCAAGAGAGCCCCCTGCTCATCATGGGTAGAAGCTCTTCAAAACCCACAGTCTTAGACTGTATGCTCAAAATTTTAAGAGGTGATACTCATGAGACCATGGGATAAAAACATCTGGAAAATTAGGCACATTATGTGAATTAGAATGGGCCACCTTTGGGGTTGACTGACCCTCTGAGGGGCCCTAAGACATACCCACTGTCTAGGTCATTTACAAAATTATGGTTGGGACTCCCAGACACCCTGACCAATTCCCACATATTGATTCTTGGCTTCGGATAGCCCAAACTCTGCCCCCATGTGTCTATTCTGTGTTAATAGGAAGGACCAAAGTAGGACATTTGTAACCCAAGTGAAAGAGCCCAAAGGCTGTAAGGAAGCAAAGCCTATCAGGGAGGCTCTGCCTGGGGGGGGGGGCAGGGGCAGCAAGGCAGATGAGCTCTGGACAAGGATGAACCCATTAGAAAGTGTGGGACCACAGTCCTCTGACCCAGGGCTTAAAGCTGACCTGTAGGAAGACAGTGTTCCTGCTTCTTGTAAGTGGCATGTGTAGGGAGACACCTGATTTAGCAGCTCTGACAGACACAGGAAACTTGATCCAGACAGAAACAGGATGTAAAATAACAGGAGCTCTCATATTTACCTTTAAGAGAAAGTGGGGGAGACCCCTGGGTGGCTCAGTGGGTTAAGCGTCTGCCTTCCACTCTGGTCAAGATCTCAGGAGTCCTTCAGAATGGAAACTTTAAGGAATATTCCCCAGCAGCTGCCAAAAATCCTTTGTTTGGGGGAAATTCTCTGTCTTCTCTGGCCCAATATGGATTGTCTATGCCCCCCGCTTGTTGGTGGGAAAACATGGCATCTGCTCCCGTGGAGCTGGTGATCTCCTGAACTGGGAACCCTTTCTCTGCCCTCAGGCAGCACTTTGTCTCTTCTGCCTCTTCATCCCTCTTTTCCTGTTTCTGTACCACCTTGGGTGCAGCCTGCATTACTGGCTTCTAGACCATCCTCAGTGCCTCAGGCACCATGGCTCCTCCCTTCACTGTCAAGGAGCAAGCAGAGCACCCCCAGGACCTAACACCTCCCACTCCACATTTCCCCACGTGTCTCAAGTGAAAATTGACCATGGGGAAGATCCTGAGGGAACATAATTCAGCGTTTAAACTAAGTTTATTGGTTTAGTTCAGACAGATGTATTTTAAGTTATCAGTGGTAAATGTGAAACTTTTATCCTATCAAGGTTTACTGAAGGTCAAATAACCTCGTGTTACCTCTGTTGTGTTGTTAGTAACCATCAAAGTTTTCATGGGTAGGGGCGCCTGGGTGGCTCAGTGGGTCAATCCTTTGCCTTTGGCTCAGGTCATGATCTCAGGGTCCTGGGATCCAGCCCCACATCGGGCTCTCTGCTTGGCAGGGGGCCTGCTTCCTCCTCTCTGCCTGTGTCTCTGCCTACTTGTGATCTCTGTCTGTCAAATAAATAAATAAAATCTTTAAAAAAAAAAGTTTTCATGGGTGATTGTTAAAATAGCTTTCAAAGTCTTTGGTAACCCTGAAACTTTAAAGTTTTGGTTAGATGACAAATGGAATTAAATTTGTTGGACATCTAGGTCTTTTCCAAATGGAATAAAGTGCTCAAGCATTGATTACTGGACAAAGGTTTGTGCTTGTGACTTACTGCAAAGAATTAAGGCTATTTAAATCTGTTGGTAAACATGTTTTGTGCTTAACTGATTCAGATTTGCCATTTAAGGATTCTGGTGTAACAGTTTACAATTGGTTACTTTTTAGTCTTCACTAGAGATCAAGCTTTATAAAGAGTGCAAAATTCTGCTAAGTGTAACTAAGACTGATGGAAATAAGGGGATCAACTCTGCATGTGGAAAAGTAGGAGATATGTAAGAAAGCTAAGGAATGGGAATACATTTTGTTGAAGGTAAAAGAAGGTAATCTTATCCTAAATGAGATGGTTGTTTGGAAAGAAATGGCTTGGGACGAAACCTGAAACCCGAATAAAAAGGAAAGAAGGTTTGTGAGGGGAAATCTTTGGAAATGAATTATAGGTATGGTCAGGACAGACTAAGATTGAAACGAATTCTAAAAAGACACTAGTATAGAAAGTTGGTTTTCTTTCTGTTCAAAAAGACAAAGTATTCTCAATTGTTGGTCTGCTCTTGATAAGAAAACACAAATAGTTGTTTTCTCTCTGCCTGCTTAGAAAAACGAGTTTCTATGTCTTGAGTTTGTCAGGTCTTTAACATCCCTAATGCTATGTCGGCATGAGCTTTAACACTTTCTAAGGTTTTAACAAACTTCCCCAAGAATGAACCAAGTCTTGTTGACTAATCAGGCTTGCTTGTTCGGTATGTAATGTTCTGGTTCTGGCTATTGAAGTGTTACATATCTAGAATAACTGAGTTTCCTCGTCAGTCATCTCATAGTGAACTCTCCTATCAGATCATTAACCATGTCTAATCTGAGTTTGCCATTTGTAATTGTTCTAATTCTCCTGCAAAGTGAGTTCTATCTTCAAAGAGATTCATATAAAGGACTTTTAGGACAGATACAGGTATTCAGTATAGTAAAAATCCTAAAACTGAAATGAGTAAGAACTTCTAGAACTAAGAAGCTGCATTCAGGCTGAACAAGAATCAGTAACATGGGACTAAATGAGCTAAAAAGATAATTATAGTTTTGTGATCCTTGTTTGAAAAGCATTGCTGGTTCCTTAATGTTCACTCTTCCTGATTAGGGAAATGTAAGATTTCTATGACCTACAGAAACATGATAAAATAATTGTTTGTAAGCAAATTAAAGCATTCAACTTTTCTCTCTATCTGAACCCTCTGAAACTCAAAAGGTCTCAGTAAGTATACCTTCTTCCATGGCAATCTTAGTCATTTGCATAATTTCAGTAAAAATCTGTTCTCCTTATAACAAGACACCATTGGAAACATTGGTTATTTTACCAAGGCTTTGACTGGAATGTCATATTTGAGCAAGACATGCATAGACTCAGATATGACCAGACAACTTTAAGGAGCTAAGGGTGACTATATGAAATTTGGAGCCATAAAGCCCCTTGGAACTGTTGGCCTGATACCTTGCTTACAGAGGTCTCAGGAACCTCACCAGGTGAGTAAAGGATTTCACTTCCTGGCAGGTACAGGAACCTTAGGATATTTTGGGAACCTCATGAAGAGGAATCTGCCCAAATCTTAGAGGTATTGAAGGCATATCTGATGGCAAGTACATGGCTTAGGACATGGCTTGGCTTCTCACCTGGAGAGGCTACCAAAAGTTCAACCTAGAGATTCCTTATAAAGTTCCAGCAAAGCAGATTCTAAAAGATCTATATGATCACTCACTGTTCTTGCTGAGCTTATGTAAATAATTAGGCCAATTTGGTTAGAACTAGACTTGTTTCTCAAGTAAATTAGTCCTGATTTGGCTATCTCTGGAAATGAGGGTTATTTAAGAGAGAAAAATTGTTTAAATAATACCCACCTTTGTGGATGTTAAATTCTAGATTTGATTGTCTTTAAATGTTTGTTGTTTACCTAAGCTAGACAACTCGAAGTAAACTTCAGGGAAATTACCACAGTAACTCATATATAGACAATCTTCTTACTAATTATTCTGTGGATATAATAATAACAGGACCCCATGGCACATGTTTGAACAACTGGAAAATGGGACTGATTCCCCAACAATTGTGTAACTTAACACCTTGACCAGTTCTGTGTGGCTGGGATAGTAAAATCATTCCCTAAAATCCAGAGCATACCCTACTCTATAGGGTTAACTATGGACTTGTAGAGATAATGGATAATACCACTTTCTTTGTGATTGGTTCAGTAATGCACTTTGAGTTAGCCTTATCTCCTGAGACAAGTTTTCTCCCACTTGCCAGTGATCTTTTGTAATTAGAATGTTAACTCTTTACTTCAGAGAAAGAGCTTAATGGTATTTTTCAGTTATACTTATCCTAGAAGCCACTTCTATTGAGGTACAATTGTAAACAAAGGCTTTCTAAGCATACAACAGTGCTCCTGGTAAAAAGAGCCTCAAAGCTCGTTATGGGACAGCCCTCACTGTAATGACTTCACATCCAGTCTAGAGTGTCTTAGAAACCAAAGGCCACCAACGGATGATGGAGGCCAACTTATTAAATACCAGGCTACACTAATAGATATTCCTGGAATAATACCTAAAACCTGTCAGACTTTAAATCCAGTTACTCTTATGCCTGGACCTGAACGTTGCACTTCTATAGAGCATGACTGTTGGAGGAGATTGCTGCAGCTATAATTCATCTCAAAAGCTCTATGACAGATCACCCCCTATAGTAAATAGGCTTAGAGGAGACCTTGAACAGATTGGAAACTTAGTTAGAAGTGTCCCAACACCTCCAAGTCCTGGAAAAAACCCATAGGTGCATCTCCTGAGAAGCGTTAGAAGGGACCCCCTCAAATCATGGTGGATAGGGCCCCACACTGTTGTCCTAACCACCCCTACTGCCTTCAGGGTCTTAGGTGTCACTGAATGGGTCCACTGCTCTAGAGTAAAGAAGGCTCTCACCAGTTGGATGAAACACACCAGTGGAAAGCCCAACCAAATCCTACGGACATGCTCTCACTCAACCTTCAGTGAGACCCCACCAACTGGTGGAGGACATCTGTTCACTGTGGTCCCTGGCTATTGATGACATGACACTGACCCTCACCTCAGGAGTTGGACTTTACATTGCTGCCCCTTCTGACTGGACTTTCTCCCAGAAACTTGTTATTGTTATTGCTTATTGGGCAGCCTTAGAAACCTTAAGATGGATTGCTAAGTTCATAGAAACACTGTTACCATGCGAGCCACTGCCCAAATACTAGCCTTATAAGGCCCATTGTAGTAGATGATAAGGATGCCCTCTAAACTAGGTGTTTAAAGGGGCATCCAAGGGAAGAATGATAGGGAAAAACTGTACTCTAAGATGGCCAACCAAACCAGCAAGGGAATTCCAGTCCCTGTCTCAGCCCTTCTGTGTTCTTTCCTACCCCGTTTCCCACACGTGCCAAAAGTACCAAGTATGGAGAAGTAGAAGGGTATAAATTTCCCTCCCTGCTGGTACTTGGGGCTCAGACCTTTGGGGAACAACCTCCTTTGAGCCCACTGGTGTTAAAAAACCTCCGATCCTCCAAAGTCTCTGAGTACTGCTTGGTTCTTCTGCCAGGATCCAGTCCAGGTTCCATAACAATTGATCTGGCTCACCAAATAGCATTTGAAACCATGCAAGACCAGGAGAATGGAATACATGTTTCTTTTCTGGTACCAACCAGACTTGTAAATACTGAGGCAGTGTGAGCTAATCCTCCCAAATCAGTTGAGCATGGATGGATGAAATAAGTTAATTGTCATGGATTTATCTCTAAGGATGGTCTTTCCATTTCCAAGGCTTAACTGCAATTCAAATCACCCAGATAGGCAAACAATGGCTGATCACACCTATCAGTAAAGCCAGCTTTACTCCTTGGTACTTTAAATATCCAGTCCACTCACTGCCCAAAATGAATTCTCTGCCTAGCCTTAGAATGTGAGGACTAAAGCTTTTAGGGTGTCAGGAATGAATCATGATATGTACCTCATTGCTCATAAACAGTGATTAGATGATATAATTATAACCTACTTGGAGATGTTCCATGGCAATGACTACAACCAATGGTGAATGTTATCTGAGGATTAACTTCCCAATTTTTTGGGCAGAGGAGCTTGACCAGAAGTAGGGTTTAAAGGTATAATGTGTTTGCTTATCTCCCAGATTCCTTTTACTGCAGTTTCAAGGAGCTTACAATTTAGGAAGGAGACAAGTTACTTCGATGCATTCAGTGTTTTTGCTAAAGAAGGGTCACTTTTCATAGCTGATGGGTTGAGAAGATGACTGAAACTTTTTGAAGCATCAGATCTGATTTAGTCCCAAAGGATGCATGAGAGTTGGTCAAGTGAAAAATGAGGGCAAGAGTGTCCTAAGCAGAAGAAACAATGGGAGCAAAATCGTGGAGGCACAAAACAGGAAAATGGTTGTAGGGGACTATAATAAAGTGGGGACTATAATAAAGTGGAAAATGCAAGGCAAGGAGTACTAGATGAGGCTAGAGAGGTAACTATGTATTATCATGAAGAACTCATAGCAATAGACCTAGCTGAGTTGCGTTCAATTGTGGAAATAAAAATAGAGGAGATCATTTCTGGATATGGTGACCATGCTTTCCAATTCACAGTGGTTGTCAGCAGTTCAGCTAGAAAAAAAAAATGTAGATCAGAATATGCCACCCCCAAACATGCCATTTTGCCGTAAGATTATTTTGAGCTGAAGACAATTGAGAAACAAATGCCAAAAAAGCTCTCCGTTCTCCCCTTCCATTTGCCTAAAAGCAGAACATTAATTTCCATTTGTAATGGGGTCTCCCACTCCCATACCGGGAAAGGAAAGGCAACTCTTAGATGCTTAATCACCAGAAACAACTCTAGACTCTTGGTAGCCATTAAAACATTTTTTTGATGTTTGGTACTACTGTGTGACTACATAATTTTTGTATGGGATTTTATTTTATTATTTCTAGTTTTTTTTAATGTTTCAAGTTTTTATTCAAATTCTAGTTAGTTAACATGTAGTGTAATAATAGTTTCAGGAGTAGAATTTAGTGTTTCATCACTTTCATATAATACCCAATGTTCATCACACGTGCCCTCCTTAATACCCATCCCCTATGTAACCCATCCCCCCACTTAGCTCCCCTCTAGTAACCCTCAGTTTGTTCTCTATAGTTAAGAGTCTCTTTTATGGTTCCCCCTCCCTCTCTCCCTTTATTTTCCCCCTATGTTCATCTGTTTTGTTTCTTAAATTCTACATATGATGAAATCATATGGTATTTGTCTTTCTCTGACTGACTGACTTCACTTAGCATAATATACTCTAGCTCCATTCACATCATCGCAAATGGCAAGATTTCATTCTATTTGACGGCTGAGTAATATTCCCCAAGCAGGGAGCCTGACACAGGGCTTGATACCATGACCCTGGGATCATGACCTGAGCTGAAAGCAGATGCTTAGTTGCCTTCTAAGGCAACTAAGGTGCCTTAGTTGCCACCCAGGTGCCCCTTCTTCCCATTTCTTAACTGGGTTATTTGGTTTTTGGGTGTTGAGTTTGATAAGTTCTTTATATAGTTTGGATAGTAACCCTTCATCAGATATGTCACTTTCAAATATGTCCTCCCATTCTGTAGGCTGCCTTTTAGTTTTGTTGATTGTTTTCTTTGTTGTGCAGAAGATTTTTATCTTGATGAATTCTCAATAGTTCATTTTTGCTTTTGTTTCCCTTGCCTCTGGCAACAGGTCTAGTAAGAAGTTCTACAAAGAGGTTGTTGCCCATGTTCTCCTCCTTTCAATGGTTTCCTGTCCCACATTTAGGTCTTTCATCCCTTTTGAATTTATTTTTGTGTATGGTGTAAGAAAGTGATCCAGTTTCATTCTTCTTCATGTTGTGGTCCAGTTTTCCCCACACCATTTGTTGAAAAGACATTCTTTTTCCCATTAGATTTTCTTTCCTGTTTCTTTGAGGATTAGTTGGCCATTGTTAGCAAATTTCATAATGCTGTATTAGTATTAGTGCTAGTAACGATGTTCTACATTATATCCCAGGACTTATTTATTTTATAACTGGAAGCAAAATGTTACCTTAAGACCATTAAACCTGCTTTGGAAATACAGCTCTAGGCTATGTAGCCATGAAGGAAATACCATGCAGAAGATACCCAAGCTGCCCATTTCAGGTGTAAAAGGTTGACTCTCCTGAGACCTACAGCTATAAATCTTGGTCTGGCATAGGAGTTTTCTGCTTATAATTGTGTTGTTTAGAGACAAGAAATCTTTACTTAATTTGAAGTAGAAAAAGTACAAGAAGGGTTTCTTTTTAAGGTGGGCATTTTGCATAAAGAGTTTGACCTTGTTGTACAATATTACTCTTCCCCCTTGTTCCCCAGCTAACGGCTCTCCTTTGGGAGAGTAGGGCAGTCCTGTCTCTCTGCAAACTGTTGTCTGAAGAGCAGCATCAAAGACTGGCTGCCTTCTGGGTCATTTTGGTTTCTTGTCAGGTCATGTCTTTGAATGATTTCTTCAAACAAGGAGAAATTCTCCTCTTAATGTTCCATTTCAGTTTTTTCTCATTGTCCTCTTCAAAGTGACAAATGTCCCCTTGGCTCAGTTTTACTTTATACTGCTGACAGGATGAACAACACTCAGGCAGTTGGCTTGGTGCACAGACGTCTCCCCACCCCATGTCCATCTGAGGACCATTTATCTTTGCTCCCACTCCTTCTCTGAGTGATAGTGGGCTAGGTGACATTTTAAAATTAGCTCATTTTGATTTATCAATGGACTTTTTCTTTCATCTCTAATAAATGCATTAATGCCGTTTTCTTGTCACAGTTCTGGCAAGCCCTTCTACTCATTGGTATGCAATTTTCCTAGATTGTGTGTGGGTAACAGTGGGAGAAGGGAGGAGGATATATGTGGTTATTATGTGGGAATAAAATGATAAACCTTCTGTAGGCAATAGCAAATATCTGTGATCATTAAGTTTAGAATTACATTAAAGCTGAACCATGAAGTAACTGTGAGACTACATGAAGATAAAGAAGGAACAATTTTCATTACGGCTCTCCATTCATTATGAGAGAAGTGAATTTCACAATAGCTTAAGAGGCCTAAAGGATTTTGTTCCATGTTACACTGTCTTCTATTCCTATCTTCTTTTTCCCCTTCACTCCAGCCACCCTGGCCTCCTTGCTGCTCCTTGGACATATCAGGGTACTCTGCCTCCTAAGGCAATCTGTGCATTGGCTGTTCCTGCTGATAGAATTCTTTTTGCTCATTTATCCATCTGCCTAAATTTGTCATTTTCTTCCGATCTTTACTCAAATGTCCCCTTCTCAATGATGCTCTCCCTGCTTACCCTATACAAATGGCCAGGCTGTCTCCTACCTCTCACTTCCAATATTATTTACTCTGCTCTACTTTTTTCTTTTCTCATAGCACCTACCTCTTGTGAGATAGTAAATGATTTGTTTGCTGGGTATTTTTGCCTGTCTCTCCGAGGAAGGGGTGAGAGGGGGAGGAACCCAGTTCTTATCTTATTTTATTCACTGATATATCCCAGGTGACTCAAACAGTGTCTGGCACATAGTAGACCCGCAGGAAATATTTGTTGACTAAAGGAACCATAGGAGCCTGTGAGGTCTCTACTGTTACCCGTCCTTGTGTGATCTCCCATGACTTACCCTATATTTGCTGTCTTTAAACATTCCCTTTTACTTGAAATGACTTACTTAATGTCAACATTTCCCTATAGAGGACAGACTTCCATAGCACAGACTATATTTCTTTCATTTTATTTCCTTGTATCCCCAACATTTGGATAATACCACAAAAATAATACATACTTAGCTCATTGTTATATGAAACAATATAACGTGGATGATGTTGAGTTGTGATGACATTTGTTATCTTATTTCCTCAATAAGTGACTTTTTTCACAACTTTATTTTAGTCTTAAGTTAAATGCTATGACTACAACTCGGGTAATTTGCACTGTCCCTCCCAGGCCATTAGGTATATGCTAATGATGCCCTAGACCAGATGTCTACAAAAGCTAGCACCTCACTTATACCTTAAAATGATCCAAAGAGAATAATCTTTAACATGTACATGGAAAATCACTTAACAGGTTAGTTAATTTACATATAATATAATTTTTTTCCCAAATACAATTTCCCAGGAAATACTGGAAAAGATTAGAGTCTTCCTCACCTTCTGATCTAAAGTAGCTCATTGTCCTGTTTTGTTTTTGTAATGTGCTTGCTTCTCACTATGTTATACTTTCTTGTTAGTTTGTCTCTTCACTGTAATGGTAAGCTTCACAAGAGGATGTATTCATTTTTTAGGGCTGGGGAAATAAATGATCACAAATGCGGTGGCTTAAAACAACAGAAATGTATTCTCTTACAGGACTGGAGGCCAGAGTCTGAAATTGAGGTGTTGGCAGTGCTGAGTTTCCTCTGAAAGCTCTGGGGGACAGTTCTTCCTTGTCTTTTCCATTATCTGGTGGCTGCTGGCAATCTTTGGCTTTGCATAGCACCTACACCCATTATTCCAGTCTCTGTCTCCATCTTTTTTTTTTTTTTTTAAGATTATATTTATTTATTTGACAGATCACAAGTAGGCAGAGAGGCAGGCAGAGGAGGACGGGGGGAAGCAGGATCCCCGCTGAGCAGAGAGCCCGATGCAGGGCTCAGTCCCAGGACCTGGGATCCTGACCTGAGCCAAAGGTAGAGGCTTTAACCCACTGAGCCACCCAGGCAGCCCTCTGTCTCTTGTCTTCTCACGGCTTTTGCCATGGTGCTGTTTCCTCTTGTCTGTGCTTCCATTCACCTGCTCTTCTAAAGATTTATGATTGAATTTAAGACACATTCTAATCCAGGATGATCTTATCTTAGCATCCTTCACTTGATTACCTCTGTAAAAGCCCCTTTTTCCCCAAATACGATTGACTCTCTGGGTTCCAGATGGAGAAGTCTTGTGGAGGGCCACGAGTTAATCTGCTACAGGGGCTTGACATGTTAATCCCTGCCATATTCCTGGGATGTAGGATGATTCCTAAGAGATATCATGGATGCCCAGTAATTATATGTTGAATGATATAAGAAAAAGAAAGGGCATAAAATGCAATGGACCCTTTGACTTCCCGGCAAATATGAAATAAAATGAGAGTTTGGTTGCTCAGATCTTATAGGACCAGGGGGAAGATTCTTCCGAGTTTATCAAGGGACTGAGTCCTTTAGAACAAAGCTAATTCAGTCTTTGAAATTTAAACCACTCAACTCACCTCTCATTTTCCTGTTGGCTTTCGTTCTCAAGGAGGAGAACCACCAGGAGAAGGGAAAGATGGTCAGGTGCCAGCGGTGGACTTGTATTGGGAGGGAGTACGTAACTGCATGTATTAAATGGCATTGAAAGAGAAAAGGGGGAGAGGCAGCCATAGGGCATTGGGTGCTGTGTTGCCCTCTCTGGGCTGCCACTCCGTGCTCGACTTTGATCAGGTGCAGTTAGGTCAGCTGGACACAGAATATGGTTTTGCTCCCACCCAGAGGGACTTCCCCCTAGAGGGACTTCCCCTCTAGTTATAAGACCAACATCAGTGAAAGAACATTGATGGCTGTTAGTGTGCACATGTGCTGCTTTGTGTGGCTGAGCCCGCGAGTGTAGAATTAAGAGGGCAGTGACTTCAAAAAATGTAGGACTTTAGCTGGTTCTGAAAAATATGGTTACAGCACTGCTATGTGAAGGCTTTCCTGAGGAGGGAAGATGGTAGGAAAGAGGAGGAGGCTGGGGTATGCAGAGTGCATGGAAGATGTTCACGGCTCACGTGGGGTCCCTGAGGAGAGAGGTGAGTCCAGACAGGATGGGAGATGGAGCATGTCGTGGGCAATCAGAGAACCTGTGTGAGGTGAAAAGAAAGGACAGAGGCTGCATTTTAAAAATTGGCTTGCTTTCTCGTTGAAGGTGATCAGAATTCATTCTGGCTTCAGCTCATTCCTTCACCTCTTAACATGGTGTCTCTGACAGTGGGCAGTTGAGAAAAAGAAGAAATGTCTTCACTTGTCCTAACCAGATGAGTTCTACTGTTTTGCTTTTTTTTTTTTTTTTTTTTTTTAAAGCTATGATGTTTGAGCAATTTTTATCTGTTAACTTTTCAGCGTTTTGCCCTCTAAATAGTACCAAAGGTCACAGTCTGCTTTTTATCTTATGAATTTTTCCATCACCCTTGTGATTTTTTTCTCTCTCTTAAATGTCCATTTTATTAAATGCAGTCATGTAGCAGTTCCTGTTTCTTGTCATATTAGATTTAGTTCCTTAAAACTATTTGGCCACAACCTCTTCTAGTTTGAGAAAGTTTGCTAAGGCTTTAGTGTTCTTGAGGATGGAAATCACTGTCATTTGTTGCCTATGGCCGTAGCATTATATTTGAGATGAATGAAAGCTGCATATTTCCAGATCTTCAGACACCACTGGCACGAGTTTCATGGTAATTCTCTTCATAGAGTGCCTCGGAAGCTGAGGTTTTCAACTATCTATTAATTACTTAAGCACTGGGGCTGAAGAATCGTTCAAATGGATACTCAGAATGAGAGCTGGATCTTCTGATTCATCGTTAGTTTAGCCTCCTTCTACTTTCAAAAGAATCTGAAGTGCAAATGCTTTAAGAATCATGAAAATCAGGGTACAAGTACAATAGCCAATTAAGAAAATAATGGGAGATGATTGCAATTGGAATTTAGACTAAGGTTCATTCATGTTAACATTGACTGAAAAATAGCGAGCCAAACCAAAATATGACAAGATAAAAAATATAGTTGTCATCTGTTAAAAGGAAAAACAAACAAATCTCTTTAATCAGGAGAGGTGGATTTTTGTTCTGGCACTAATTTATTGTCTTGGTCAAGGAAGACTGACCATTTTGGATCATATATCAGTGGCTTATTAAAAGATGCAGAAATACTCTTCATTTGACCATTTATTATGTCAGAGAGCAGGAAAAGCCAAGGATATGATACTATATTCTATGTTGAATTTTTTTTTAATCAAAAGAGAAGGGGACTAACATTTAATAAAAGTATGGCAGACTGTTAATTACCTGTCAAATGTCAGTTCTCCCTTTTCTTGTAAAAGAATCAAGTGCATCATGATCAGTGGAAAACTAGACTTTTCCTGTCTGCTTAGCAGTCAGGTGTGGTCTTGTGACTCAGTCCTGGTCAATGAGATGAAAGTGAAAATTCCTTCCTGGAACATTTCCCCAGAAGGGAGGGGTGAATTCTGCCTTAATTGTGCCAGCAGCAATCTTGACCACGACATAACTGAAGTTTGAAAATAGGTGATGTCTGGTCCCCCAAAGACCTCTGGACTGCTTACCCTGAGACTTCCTTTCTGTAGGAGAATAAACCTTGTGTGCTTAGTCCACAGGAGTTCGGCCTCTTTTGCTAGCAGCCAAATTAAATTACTCCCGGACATGCACAGCTGTGTAGTGTCTGTTGCTTCTCCAGTGTTATGTCCAAAATTTCTCAACTCATCTCGGAGCCATATATTACTGGCTTAGAGCATTTGTGGGCCTGGCTAAGGTCCTAAGACGATTTAGGAATTTAGAACTTGAACTCAATTCTGGTCTGCGTGCATTCAAGTGCTGACATTTCTAATAAACTTATGATGGACCTGAAGGCTTGCTACAGGGGTTGAGCTTAGAAGAGCTGGTGTCTCTCTCAAGCTTTCCTTTTTGAATCTCAACTGGAACAGTGTTTCTCAACAGTACTAAGAGAAAGCATGGAAAGAGCTTTGCCCGTGTATAATAAAGGTAGACTTCAGATCTTTTGGAACCCATGTGTTGGGAATATGGCAATCAAAAGAGAAAACTCTGCAAAGGAAGAGGAAATGGAGGAGTCCACACAATAGCACCTGGTCCTAAGCTCTACAACACACCCTAGAGATTCTATAGTTTATTTTGCTAAGTGAGTTGGTAGTGTTACCTATGCCTTTCCTCTTTACCTCTAAGAAGATTGTTTTGCCCGGCAGACTGATTCTAGGAATGCATGAAGAAAGAAGAGGGATGGCGGCTACAGTGTTAACTGAGAACAGCTTCCCACCGACCCTCATTCCCCCATGGTTTCCTGACCACAGGCCTCAGTAGCACTTGCCAACCTATTGCAAACGCCCCTAACTGGCCTCCCTCTGCTGGCCTCTGGCCCACTCTAGGAATTTGTGTGCACCTGCACTGCAGTCCCTTTTCCAACATAAATAGGAACCTGTTGTTCTCCTTCCTTACAAATTTCTGATGAATGCCATTGCCTTCAGGGTGGAGCCCAAGCTCCTTGGCCTGTCATCTCATCCCTTCATTCTCCAGTTTTGTCTTCCATCGCTTCATCCTTACATTCTGGTGTTCACCCCCATGCCCCATAGGTCACATTGAGCTTCCCTTCTGCAACATTGTCTTTTATACCCGGCCAGTTTCAGGCTAACCAGTTCTAACAATATACCATTAGCACCAGGCTATTTTTGAATTTAACTTACATTGCTCATTTATCATGTGTCTTAGTCCCATATCCCAAAGTTCTTACCTTTGCTGTAAAGGTGCCAGTGTTACCTTTATTGTCCCCTTTACTCCCATTCCCTCTAGTGATTTTAACAGAGGACTGTGGCTTCTTGTAGTGATAACTTATTTCTCTTGACATTGGGTAATATTTTCAATATAAGGGTGCCACTGAATGGCCTCAAGATGCTGCTGTCTGTTCATTTTTTCTCAACTGAGTTGGCTATATTGTTTTTATGTTATTCTCTGAAGATTTTGTCTTCTCAGTTTATAGATAACATACATTTGTCTCTGTTTTTTTTTTTTTCAGCATTTCAACTTCATTGTTTATTACCACCTCCCCAAATTATTCATTAACTCTCTCATCCTGACAGAGACAGCAACTGAAGACTGCTCTAAATTTAGCCTGTATGTTGGAGAGAAAGTATCAATTTTGAGAGCATTCAAGTGCCCTACTGTCCACCCATGCTTTCTAATTTAGGAAAGCTTAATATTTTTCCTCTTAGATAACATAGCTCTCTGGGGTTATTTTATTTAGTTGTTGAAAGAGAGTGAGCCCAGAGTACTCATCTCCACTCAATGTTTCTCTAACGCTCCTCTACGCATTAATTCCAAATCTGTCTCTCTGACATCAGTAACAAGCCCCAGCTGCCTACCTCACAATCTCTTAGGCACTTCCACCAAGATACCGTGCTGGAACTTAAAATATAATGTCTAAAAACAAACCGTCAACATCCCATACAACAAATGACCTATCCTCCAGATAGATGCAGACCTATCAATGGTGACATCTTGGCCATAATTATCCAGGAAATTTCGTCAGCCTCTTGCCTGCTCAAACACTACTTACAGAGTGTAAATTAAACTTACAAACAAACTTGACATTCAACACACTCTTCAGGTTGAACCTGGTATTTTTCCTACTTCATGCTCCACTATTTGCCCTTGTGAATCGTCCAGTGTGGTCAGGCATGTATTTACTGCTACAGAGAATAGTTCTTCACCATGTTTGTTTAAGTAATACTTCTGCAGGAATGTTCTCCTTTCTCTAATCAGAAAGCTGCCATGAAGTCACAGAAGGTTTCACCCCTTCCATCCACAGACTTATCCTGACTCCTTGAGTAATTTCATCCTGACTCCTTTATATTTGAGTGTGTACTGTTTCTTCAGTCCATCTTATATATATGATAGAGGATGTAATGTGACTTGTAAAAGTTAATACAATGTAAAATTAATGATGAGAATGAAACTCTTTGTAAAGAGCAGGAAGAGACGTTAACGGATAATCTGAGATGAAATGTTTGCCCTAAAGGGTCACAAATGTGGCAGACTTTCCAAGCAGCCGAGCCAAACTTCAAGCAAGGAGGATGAGTTATGTCATCCTTCTTTTATGGTTTAATTTTAGGAAAAGGAAGCACACGAAAAAGTTCTGCAGAAAGCAGCATTTTTCAGGAACGAGACATTTACGAGACAATGCATTTATAGTGTGAGTCTTTTTTTCATAGGTAAATCTGGTTCATGGTGAAAAACAGACAAAGGTGCTTGCTCATGAAATTCTCCACCATCAACCCTTTAAAAAGGAAGATAGTGTGAAACTGAAGAGCTGAGATACTGTGGGTTTGGAACTGTCCTTTCTGTTGATGTAGTAATACCAAGACAGAGAGCTTGGGGAACCTCAAAGAATAGGTGGCTTGCTTGTCCAGTTGATTCCGGCATATTGGATATACGGGAAGTATTGGACTGCAGCCGATTTCTCTGACAAGTGCTTGTTCTGCATGAAGTCTATGTGGCTGATAAAAGTGCGAACCATATGCTTAGGGACCAGATGCACAGAAGGCAGAGTTGTCATTCTGTTGTGAAAATTTAGAAGAGAGTTGTCTTCCACCCAGACAGTCAGCCTGCTTCATCTCAGATGACCAGAAATGGAGCCAACTTGCTCTCACCTCCAAACGAAAAAAAAAAAAAAAAAAAAAAAAAAAAAAAAA